>NC_051160.1:121973497-122216020 GCF_013339745.2 Dermacentor silvarum | reverse complement strand
TTCGGCGTGTCGATGTCGAATGCATTATACGCTGCACAGTCAGGAGCCCACGTTTTTGACGCTCGTAATTCGGCGTGTCGTTAATCAGCGTCCAAACCATTCGAAAATATGCCGCTCCGTGACAGTTAGTAAGCGAATATTTACAACTTTAAATGGCCGATAAATACTACTATCCTTATTTCGTATAGCTGTATACTAATTTGCTATCGCGATCGATGCTTCGCCTTTCGGGCGAAACTGCGACGTTTTTCTGACGGATTTTACTTTGAGAAATTCAATTTTCTTTCACTAACCCCTTGCGCCACGTGGAGGGCCTGTGTGGTCGGGGTGGTTCGGGATGATGTGGCTCGGCATGATTATTTCCGCCAGATGCCGATGATTAACGCCGACGCTGAAGCAGACACTGACACCGACGCCGACACTGACGCCGGATTTTCTGCGACACGGGGCCCTTAACGCTATCGCGTTAAAATGTACTGCTGTGCGCAGCGCTCATTTATTATTGCGATAGCAATTATATGGACACTCCAAAGCAGATTTATGCCGTCGCCGTCGCCGTCGCCGTGAGGTTCCGAATGACGTCAATGGAGATGAAATTAGGGAGCCTACATGCAACGCCGTTTTGACGTTTCATGTAGGCTCCCTAGATGAAATCGTCGCCGCGCGCCGCCGAACGCTGTATGTGCGAGTGAAAGGGCGCGAGGAACGCCCGCTTTCACGGGGAGTGAACCCACGGCGGAGAACAAACGCGCGTTCTGCGCCGTGCTCCCTTAAGGGCTGCAGAAGTAGGCGTCTCTTTCCTCCTTTACAATCACCATATATGTAGAGCAAACGCGCCTTCTTCCGACGCGCGAAAGGCCTTGAGGAGGGGGGGGGGGGGAGGGGAAGGGAGGCGACGTTTAGCTGCGGATCAGAGGCTCCGGCAACAGTCACCAACGCCGCACGCATTTTGTGCGAACGCGGGCAAAGCGCCGACGGCGTCGACAATAGTTCTGCGTGTTGCCGGTGCTGCTGCATGTCCAAGTTTATACAGCTGATAAAGCTACTATCATTACTCCGTATAGCTCTCTACAAATTTGCTATCGCAATTGATGCTTCACCTTTCAGGTGAAACTGCGACGACTTTTTTTGTTCAAGATTAGTATTTGCTTTTCCAAACTCATTTTTATGTGTAAGCTTTATAAAAGAACGCTCGAGAACGCTATAAATGACGTAGGAATGACATTGCATATACAATGCATCATTACAGCGTCGCAAGAACATCAGTACACGTGCACATTATAGGGTACGGTTTGCCTAAACTTATGCTAGAAGGGTCTGCTTGTTCTCAAAGCACGTGTGATTGTCTTCTACCTGAATTTTGGCATAGTGTTTCATGCGGGTAACAAAACCTTTACAGACAGTCGCTGGCATAAATAAAGAATAACGATCACATCAACACTGTTTTTTTTCTTTTGGTGTGTTTCTGCAACTGACCAAAATGTCAGTTCAACAAAAATGAACAACAATGACATTCAATGAATATAGCGAAATCTTTTACAGTATATTTAGAATAATAAATAAAAATGTGCAAATGTGGAGAGTAATAATTATGACTCGCTGAAAAGTCAGCTTCAGGTGTTTCTTGTATTTCTCTTCTGTGTGGGCCGATCTTCCAAAATTACCAGATCAAGCGCGCACACAATTAATGTTTATATTGAAACATCACGGTCGAGACGACGCTTTATTCCAAGAAGAAAAAAAATGTGGTTGATCCCTCTTATATAGGAATCGGTATAGAACACGAAAGTGAAACGTGTCTTCACAGAAGTAGTGTAATGTTTATTGCCCATTGATATATAATGTCTATTGGTGTTTTCTGGCTAAAGCGCCCTTAGGCGTTGATGCACCCACGCTGACGCCTGGTGGCATGTCTCCTCCATCACGACTACCAACGTCGATGACCATGAGCAACCGTCGTGCATATGGAAGCTGCACTACGCTGCACACGCTAGCACAACGCGAAAGACGAAGCACGTAACTGAAACACTAATACAACGCGCAAGACAAAGCACGTAACTGAATCGTCACCGAGTCAAAACAGCGCGTACAGCGCGTCGTAATTGCAGCCTCCGCGATCAACTTCAGAAACATTTTCAGAGCTAATTGCGGAGGCCATGCTCCGCTGTGCTGAGTACGGTGAACGCCACCTAGGTGGCGTTGGTAGTGCTTCTTGATGCCAGCGTCCCTTCGAATGCTGGCATCGAGGCGTCGTAGTGCTGAGACCACCGAAGCGTTCACTGTCGGTGCGCGTTAGTGTCATTATGCAGTACTCCTCTTTTCTGCTCGTAGGCGGCGGCACCGCCCCGAGCAAGAGCGCGGGTACACGGAGGAGTGTTAGATATATAAGGCGCGTCTGTGTAGCTCTCTGCAAATGCGTTTGTGGCGCAATGGGTTAAACGCTCGGCGATCTATCGTCGCGGACCGAGAGGTCGTGGGTTCGATTTCCAAATTTTGCATGTTTGTGGAACTTTTTCTTCTGGTTTCTTTCTTTGTATTATGTTCGTGTACATTGTAAGCTGACGTATTTCCGTGACGGAAATACGTCAGTGAAGTCTTGGTGGACCCCGGCATAAAACACTTTCGTGTTAAAATGGCGCCGACGCAAAAACGAACATGAGCCGATGATTGATGATGGCTTTTTAGAGATGAAGATGAAGTCTGCATAAATGCTTACACTAATTTCCCTAGTGGACGGAAGCGGCCAGACTGGCCGTACGTTAAACTGGGGAAGGGAGATGAAAGAGCTTCAGGCGGCAAACGTGCACCATCTCTGTTCCGCGGCAGCGGCGGTCAGTTGGCGCATGAACAGGTGTAACGCGATAATTCACCGGCGAGGTCTGCTCTATGACTTTGTAGGGGCCAATTTATCGTGACTCAAGCTTCTCACATAAACCGGGTGTTCGTGCAGGTGTCCATAGGAGCACATCGTCACCAGGGCAGTAGGAAACGACGTGGTGAGAGGCATTGTATCGATCTTTGCAATAATCTTGGCTTGCTTCAGTGTTCATACGGGCGCGACGACGACATTTCGCAAGACGAGACACAAACTGGCCGCAAATGAATGGTGAAGCGTTGACGGGGCCAGAGAAGAAAGAAACGTGGAGTGATGAGGTTAGGTGGTGGCCGTATACTAAGAAAAACGGAGAGTAACCGGTGGTCCGTTGAACGGGCGTATTGTATGCAAATGTTACAAATCGGAGAATCGCATCCCAGTTACGATGGTCAGGTTGAATATACATGGATAGCATGTCACACAGCGTGCGATGAAATCGCTCAGTTAAGCCATTGGTTTGAGGGTGGTAGCTAGACGTTATCTTGTGCACGGTGTTGGACCCTTGCAGAACTTCATTAAGAGTGCTTTAAAGAACGTTGTCGCAGTTTCACCTGAAAGGTGAAGCATCAATTGCGATAGCAAATTTGAAGAGAGCTATACGGAGTAATGATAGCAGCTTTATCAGCTGTATAAACTTGGACATGGCAACACGCAGAACTGTTGTCGACGCCGTCGGCGTTTTGCCGGCGTTCGCTCAAAATGCGTGCGGCGTTGGTGACTGTTGCCGGAGCCTCTGATATAAATAGGCACTTGGTGCCGCAGCTAAACGTCGCCTCCCTTCCCTCCCCCTCCCCCTCACGGCCTTTCGTGCGTCGGAAGAAGGCACGTTTGCTCTACATATATGGTGATTGTAGAGGAGGAAAGAGACGCCTACTTCTGCAGCCCTTAAGGGAGCACAGAGCAGAACGCGCGTTTGTTCTCCGCCGTGCGTTCACTCCCCGTGAAAGCGCGCGTCCCTCGCGCACTTTCACTCGCACATACAGCGTTCGGCGCGCGGCGACGATTTCATCTCCATTGACGTCATACGGAACCTCACGGCGACGGCGACGGCGACGCCGACGGCAGAAATCAGCTTTTGAGTGTCGATATAATTGCTATCGCAATAAAACGGTGGCAGTAACCATCTCTCTATGAACGTCGACGGTGATGCGTTAGCGTTAAATCAATATATCCACACAATGTATTGCCACCGTCGAAACGATTTGTTTATAACGCGTCATGCGACAGCCGGGCTCCTCTCTCGCGCTCTTCTTTCAGCGCACGCTGCGCCATCTACCGGTGCTGCCGAGAAGTTAACGCGTGGCCTCCGAGACGGGAAGCGTGGCGCGCCGGTGCCTGCGAAAGCTGAGAATTGTTGCCTCGCTTGCCCCACATTCTGTGGCCCATACTCAGTCACCCAAGTTGGCGAGACGTTCGTTGAAGAACGGCACAGACATAGTGAATTCATGGCACAGCTCGCTGAAGCCTTTGCGTGAGAGGCGTCATCAATTGAAAAGCAGCACCTACCCATTGCATTTGTGGCGCAGCTTGCTTGCGATTGGGATTACTTTCATTGAGGGAACGTTTGTGAAGTGGGCTCGATTCTGCACAGCTCGGGAGAAATTTCAAAAGGTTTCTAATGGTATATTCTGCTAATCAAAATCGCCCATCACAACATCAGCTGGTCTAAAATACTCATGTACCCAAGGGGGCGTCAAATACGTTCGTTGAAAATCGGCACACACGTACTGGCCCATAACTTAGTCCCACATCTACAGTGACCCATGCCGGCGTGAAAGTGCTTCGTTGAAGAGAGGCACGTATGTACACATTGGCGCATACTCAGTGACTCAAGTTTATCCGATGGTTGGTTTTGAACACTGTTCCCTCAGCACAGCCGCGCGAAGCGTTAACCATTCGGCCACGGACTAACCGGTGACCCAGGTAGGTGGGAAACCGGTCAGATACAACCATAGATAGATAGATAGATAGATAGATAGATAGATAGATAGATAGATAGATAGATAGATAGATAGATAGATAGATAGATAGATCCCGTAAAGTGCGTGAAGTACCCTAGGAATGCTAACGCATTAAAACAGTATGAAGTTCTGATGAAGACATTTTGTAAATAAAGATATTTTAAGCACGATTTTATGGCAAATTGCAAATTATGAGAAAACAAAAAATACGGCAGAGCTAATGAGGCTGTGGCTGTCGATGGCAATGCGATTACCATGCAAGCAATACAGCAACACACCTTATAGCTGAAGTAACGTTTATTCAAAATCTGCAGTGGGCACTCGAAACAATACCGGTGCTTCGGCTATATGCGACGCGCAGTGTCTCCACTATCTGCCCACTTTGCTATCCCAGTCGACTGCCAAGGTTACAGTACTAGAAGGGGGCAGTGGGCTTACTCTCTGGCGGAGGCTATGCAATGCGGCGGCTCCACGAATGTCGCAAATATGAGCTTCTCCGATAGCCCGAGCGGCGGCGCTGGCGTCGGTTTCAATGGAACGTGGGTGCGATGGCGCAGCTGCCTAGTGCCCGCCCAGTGCCCGGTCATATTAGTTGGAGTTGCTGAGCTGCATTGTTTTTTCTGTGGACGTCGTCGCGTGGTTTTTTTTTCCTTCAGTGTTTTTTTCGCACATAGCCTGCAAGAGATTAGTATGCCTTGCAGTAACTGAGCCATGCCGCGGCATCGACAAAACCACCGTTACGCGCCTGGGTGCCAAACGGCTATGTTTATGTGAAGGATGGGCCGAAGTTGTCCTTGTTTGGCGTCCCGAAGGATAAAAATAGGCGGAAAGAGTGGGAAAAGAACCTCCATAGACCTCCCCTGGATGACACGAGCGCAGTATGCGAGCTCCACTTCGAGCCACGTTTTGTGCTCAACTCCAACGCAGTTCCTGATCACTGTGAATTGTTTTTCTTTTTATGGTCTAGTTAGGTCAGTTAGCGAAAGAAACTGCGAGGAAGGTGCACTGGCCTCCTTACTAGAAGTTGACTCTCTCGAAGCATCAGGTGACAGAAATGAGTGCCGTCAAACTGCTGCTAGCGCTACACTTCCACAGAGGCCACACAAACGTGGTACCCCAGCATTGCCCAGGCCTGCGGGTTTCAAACGACCATAACCAGCACGTGGCCAGAAGCGACTCGAGGCTCACTTACCACATTGCGGGCTATGTTGCGCGGAAGTGTATTGTCAATTCCAGCACAAAATGCCAAGAATGCATAAAGCTGCTCACTATGACGCCACCAGGCGAAAGTTTTCAACTTGCCCGGCTAACAAACTTCTGTGACCGAGGAGGCCTCCTTTATCCCTCCAGTCAGCTGTACGGCTTTGTGAAAATTCTAGAGGATCTTTTCACAGAATGCTTCTCTCAGAGTGAGCTACACTCTGACAGCGTTATGGATATGCTGGCAGTTGTTAAGAGTAAGCTTTTCCTCGAAGTTGGCTGCAATGCGCACGCTCTTAGCCTCGCAGCTAAAATAATTAGTTTTTACATTGTCACACGTCTGCATTTTTATGTGAAAGGAATTAACTGTGACAAGGCCGGAAAGCGGCAGAGGCTCAAGCAGCTGAAGTTGAGCCGTTGCACATGAGATTAAGTGCATGAAACAATGGCTTGCTGCACTTCTTGCAAATAAAAGCTTTGTGTCAGCAACAGCCCTGTTAACTTCATTTTGCTTACCCTTATATAACTGTACCAAGGTCGTGTCAAGGTAGTACACTGTACCAAGGTCGCGCATGAGAATGACGCCATGATAACGACGCAGTGACGACCACGACGGAATGTCGAAGAAGAAACGATGTCGATGGCGGTATGGATAACGACGACGAGATGACGATTCTGAAATGAAGACGATGGTATAACGGCGACGGCGTGACGACGACATCAATGTAACGCTCGTGAAAGAGAAGGAAGAAGCGCAGATGGGAGAACAAGAGACGAGAAGAGGTAGACAAGACAAGAGGTAGAAGAGGCGGCCAGATTAGTCAGGTTTGATTAAACGGAATGTTACATTTTGGCGCAGTCGCAATTTTGAACCATGTTGGTGTCAATTACCATCGCCCGACATGAAGATGGTCGTCAACTGCAGAAGAACTACCAGGAAGATGGAGACAATGCCGTCGAGTTACCTGAAAAGGTCAGCACACCGAACTTCTTGGCCTTCTTAGCCGATAGAGCCAATTCTTCGCTAGAGAATCCCGAATCCATTGGCTCAGTCAGAGTGCACATGCGTGTGACTAACTTCCAACGCTGAATTGACAGTTCGAGTAGACCAACCGTAGTTAAAAGCGAAACTCAAGCTGCCGACCATCTCATACAACACCTTTTGAAAAATCAGGAACAGCAAGCGCAGCGACCGCAAGAACGTCTGACCATATTGTCATCAAAACTCCTATCAACAAAGCACGCGGTGAAAGCACTTATCAAGCCTGAACCTTTTGATGGTATATCGTTAAGCCCGTCAACGTGGGTTCAGTTTTATGAATATGCTATGCTTGTTCGCAAAACAATTGGTCCACGGACTGTGACCGCATCAATAATATGCACCATTTCCTTTTAGGAAATGCGAAGAAGTGGTTCGAATTGCGCGTACCCTTCAACACAGATGTACCATGGGTTGAATGGTGAGCTAGCTTTCTGCGAGACTTCGCTTTGAATTCAATAGAATGCTGGGGAAAGGCCATTGCATAAAAGCAGCGAGAAGGATCGGTTATCGACTACTTTTACGAGAAACGTTTGCTTCTGCAACGCGCCTACCCCGACCTGCGGGAATCGTCAATCGTGCCACTGGTTATTCTGGGAATGAGAAAGGATTATCAGCATCTAATCATGATGAGACAACCTGCCACACTGGATGTACTCCTACAGTTACTGAAAGACGTTCCCGACGACCTTTTACTAAGCAATGACCAAGAGAGCAACATCAGTAGCCGAAGCTCTACCATCGGATCCCCGGAAGACCAGGCGTCCTATGGCCAAAGCAGTATAGTGAATTATGCTGAAATTGACTCAGCCAAAGAGAGCACTCCATACCCGAAACAAGTAAAAGAACTGGTAAGCCCGGATTTTTCCTTTTCTTTGGAGACACCGAAAGAAAGCGTCTACTTGGCGAAGTCTGCGGCAAGCAGACTTCGCCAGGTAGACGCACAGATAACGTCAATGGAAACACGATTGAAGTATTAATTGGCACTGGAGCATGAGTTAGCATAGTTATTTCGCTACTGATTCCGCAAGATCAAATATTCAGCGGAAAGGTTGTCAAAGTACTCAGATACGATGGCAGTTCTCGAGTGCTAGACAAGTAGGCATGCGTGCGTGTGGAGTTTAAAACAAGCAAAACAACTGTAGAAGCACTGCTTGTTCATGACGGCGCATTTAATTTTATACTGTCACGCCCTGACAAGAAGAAATTAAAGATAAAAATTTCATGGCGCGATGAAGTGGTTGTTGACATTCCGGTTGAGACATCCCACTTGAATGTGTGTGCAGACTCTGAAACACGTCTCAAATAGGTCAGAGAGAGTTCGGATGTACCGACACAGTTCCCGGAGCTGATATGCATCGGAATTTGCCCTTCTGCAGCAAAGTGAGTGAAGTTCTATTCAAGATGAGCGACACGACACCTGTTAAAAGAAAGCCCTATGGGATGTCCCATGAAAAAAAGAGATGGCTAAAAGAAGAGTTACAAGGCTTGCTAGATGCTGAAATTATTCGACCATCAACATCTACATTTGCATCTCCGATTACAATTCGGCTCAAAGATGATGGCACTTTCAGAATGTGCACTGATTACCGACTTGTAAACCGTCAGACTGATTGATTCCCACACCCGATGCCAAGGATCGACGATATTATTGACGAAATAGGCGGATGTACATGGTTTTCCCGCATCGACCTTTGCAAAGGATATTGGTAGATTCTGCTCTAAGAAGACTACAAACTATTCACAGCATTTGTTATTCCTGTCAACATTTTTGAATACAACCAACTGCCTTTCGGTTGGAAACATTCTCGTGCATGGTTTCAGAAGATAATGAACAGCGTGCTTAGCCAATTTACCGGAATCTTCTGCAACGTGTATGTAGATGACAATCATTTATTCGAAGACTCGTGATGACCACTGCTCGCATCGATCCCGGGTACTAGAAGCCCTTAGCAAAGCTGGGCTAAAGATTAACTTTAAGAGTGAATTCTTTAAGAACACCGTTGTCTTCCTAGGGAGAATATTTGACGGACAAACAAAAAGCACGAAAGCAGAGTCCGTCAAGCGCATCTCCCAGCTTACAAAACCATACAATTTGCATTCTCTTCGAGTGTTCCTGGGTCTCTCTGGACATTTTAGAGCTTTTATAAAAGACTACGCCCTAAAGACCAAATGCCTAACGTTGCTGACACAAAAAGATACTCCATTTGTGTGGACTAATGAATGCGAAGAGAAGTATCAGCAACTTGTGAAAATTATATAATCTGACCCCGTGCTGACAATACCGGATTTCTCGAAGCCATTCGAGCTAAACACCGACGCTTCCCATTATGGTACTGGCGCTGTACTGTACCAGCGAGACGAGAGTGAGCATCCGAAGAGGCAGCTCAAAGTGATCGGCTATTATTCATACACATTCACCAAGGCAGAAGTTAACTATCCAACGACAGAAAAAGAAGCATTGGCAGTCTTAATGGCCTTTCGTTATTTCAGGACGTACCTGGAAGGCAAACACTTAAGCCTATTCACCGACAACCAAGCACTGATATATATTCTTAATCTTTCGCAACCTAAAGGAAGATTAGCCAGGTGGGTCAGCGAAATACAACAGTTTGCCTTCGATGTCGCTCACAGGCCAGGAGAAAAATTACCAGATGCAGACGCCTTATCAAGACTGCTAATTATGAACCAAGATGACGACAAGTATGTCGCCAATGCGCTGTGGGACGGCACGGAAGAGATGACTCTCAGAAATGGTAGGCTACACGTGCCTACAACGAGTGTTGGAAATATTTTAAGCCTGTATCATGATTCTCCGGAATCCGGTGGTTATGACGGTTTTTGGAGGACCTACTGGAAGATTAAACAAAGATTTTTACTGGGAGACGATGAAACAAGATATTTCGGAATATGGGAAGACGTGCCATCAATGCCAGCTCTGCAAAACGAAGTTCAGGCCCCGTGGAAGCGCAATGATTATCCAAAAACACTCAGAAAAGCCATTCGAGACTATACACCTTGACTTCGCGGAGCTCAAAAAAATGGGGAGGGATTACGAACTACACAAGCTTTTCTACTAACCATTGATGAGTGCACACGCACGGTGGCATGCAAGCCCGGAAAAGAAGATTCCAACAGCGTTATCTCGCTCCTTAACCGAGACATGTTCAAACACGCCAAAGTAATCATCACTGACAATGGTCCACCTTTTAGAAGTGATCGCTTGAAACGTTGGGCTGACGAGAGGAACATAGAGCTTCGGTTTACTGCACCATACCATCCTGAAGCAAATGGACTCGCCGCGAGAGCGATACGAGATGTTAAACAGTTTATCGTGCTCTACCCGGGATTTCGAGGCGGTTTTAAATGTGCCCTTGAAGCAGCTGTGAACCACCACAATCACTCACACACGGCTGGCTTGGATGCACACCGTACTTCGCGTACCATGGCAAATCAGAATGGCCTCCCGCAGACCACCTGTTGGGAATCACGAATCTTTTGGTGCAGCGAGAACGAAAGTGTGAAGATCAACGTGCTATATACAAGACCGCCATGCAAAGAAGTTACGATCGCCGACATTCAGTCCAATCTCCGGACATACAAGTGGGAGATTACGTGCTTGTTCGGAGGGTTCTGCAAGGATCAAAGGCTCCTTTTTCAGGACCCTACAAGGTTGTGAAGACCGCCCATCAGCAAGACATTTTAAAGACTCTGTGCTACAGTGGGACACAAGGTGTCATTGAAACATCACCTGTGAGCAACGTGGTACTCTATCAACCCCGGGTTTACGACAGAGGGGAGGCCCGTGTAACGCTCGTGAAAGAGAAGGAAGAAGCGCAGATGGGCGAACAAGAGACGAGAAGAGGTAGAAGAGGCGGCCAGATTGATTATGTTTGATTAAACGGAATGTTACAATCAGTACAACGGGATGACAATGGTTTGAGAAGTGATGCATGACGGCGACTTTCTGCAGACGACACAGAGACGACGATGGCATCACAAAAGTGGCATAATCACAACTGAATGACGGCACCCATGATTACGTTAGAATGAATAATTAATAACGTCGATGGAACGATGAAGATGGTATGACTCTGAAGGCATGACGAGATTTGGTTCAGCTTTCTGAAGTGATGACGACCCTACAACTATGACGTGCCGACGGCGGCATGACGAGAGTCAGATGATGAAACTAGGTTGAAGAGAGTCGGATGACGTAGTTAGCATGACGACGATGCAACGACCACGATGGCAACGCGACCACGGTGTGACACACAACAAATTCATGACGGCGACTGTATGAAGACGACGCAAGGACGACGATGCAATGGCCATGATTCCAATGACGGGGTGTGGAGAGTGGAACAACGACAATGGCGTGACAATCGGCGATGGCGTGATCATGACGGCTGACGAGATAACATAATCTATTTGTCACCGCACTGATTTTACAGCAAGGCACACTGCCATCGTTTGAATGAGCATGAGCCATTGCGGTCAAATTAATGCGCCCAGTAAGACACACGCCCCTCACAGCCACATCCAATTGATCCTGTTTGCCACCACATTATCGACATAGTTTTCGACAAATCTTTCCATATTCCGCACTTGCGAAAGAATAAAGTTGATGTCATGCCCGGAAAACTGCTATTTCATCCAAACCATTCCTATATTCACCAACCCACCTAATTCTCTGTCGTCCTCGACTGCGATTCGGTACCTTTGGCTCCTGTTGTGGTTCATAAACAGGCCACCGGTTATCTGCTCTACGAAATACGGGAGCGGCACAACTACACCTGGCTTGGCTAATCTGAAATAAAACATCAGCTACACGCACGTGTTTATCAATCCGCGCCGTTTGCTCCTTGTTTTTTTTTTATGTTTACACCTCAATCGCCCATTCCGGCAGATCTCCGTAGGGTGCATCAAGCATAGCGTGCGAGCTCACATTTCCGACGTAAACAAAGAACCCCGAAAATAAATGCTCTGAAGTTTGAAAGTGTACATGGATGTCAACCTATCGAGAGAAAAAAACTGTGTAGGTCGTTTACAATGCCTGCTGCCTTTCTTCGCTAAAAATCTCAGGTCCGCTTGTACTTGCTCTCGCACTCCACTCATATTGCATTTCTGTACCGCATATGCGCAATATTTCATAGCCGAAAAGGCAAAAGCGGTATCAGGGGCGACAAAAAACATAGTTTAGGGTATACATAAACATATCATATCTGCTATACCACTATCGGGGCAACAAGTCATTTGGCGTTGAATGTGCTCCAGGCTGTTGCATGTCCGTCATTTCCCGTGTTTCGTTCGCCCAAATGCAGCCTCGTTCCGCGCATTCAGCGCAGCGTCTTCAGTCTCAATAACTATGCGGCATCTCCTTGGAAGCAGCGGTTCGTTCAAACATTTCGCTAGATACGTAACGCATGGTGACGCGACGTTTCCGCTGCCTGGCGTAAGTGTTCGTGCTTTTCCGCGAGTTCCAGTCGTTTCCAGCTTTGAAATCAAGTATCCAGTTAGTAAACACCAGCAAGTTCTAAGCGTGCTCTCTAACGTGCCATTTTCCCTAGAAAATCTCGACGCTGCGTTTGCGACCTGCATGCCTTCTTGGTCACCATGATCACATGGCATCACGTACACTGCCCTATTCCACCTTGGAAATGACGCACGTGGTGAGCTGCTTAAGTAATTCAATGAGTCGTGGCACAACGCCGTTGTTCCTAAACAATAGAAATTGAGCCGATTGATCCTCATTCTGAAATCTGGAAAGTCTCCGCTTGACTTATCATCATATCGTTCTATTGCGCTTTCGAGCTGCGCCAGCAAAGTAATAGAATGAGTGATTTTTGTTCGATTGGAATGGTACTTCAAGTGATTTATCACGTATCCGGACGCCATAGTGGGCTTTCGTCGAGGTTGCTCGTCCATCGACAACGTTATTTACCTCGTTACTTGGGTCCACGAACAAAAAAGTCTGAAGCACCTATCAGTGCCACTTTTTCTCGATGTCAGAGGAACATACGACTACGTCACCCGTGAGGCCATACTGAACTCACTTGAGGCTGTGGGAGTTGGTGGCTAGATGTATCAGTGGATTCGCGACTATCTGAATGAGAGGAGCTTTTTCTTACAGACCGAAGATGGTCCAACTTCGGAACATTACATCTGCCGTGGTGTTCCTTATGGTGGGGTGTTCAGCTCCATATTGTTCAATCTTGTCCTGGTAGGACTTGCGCAATACTTACCGCGGATAGTTCATGTCTTAATACACGCTGACGACATTTGCATCTGGGCCTCTGCGGTGACTGACCCTCAGGTGCGGGCCAGACTTCACCTGGCGGCAACCATGATTGCGTCTTATCTCCGAGAACAAGGCATCAGTATGTCTACCGAAAAGTGCGCATTGGTTGGCTTGACGCGCAAATAAATGTCATAGTATCCCGTTTCAATCAACGGTCAAGCTATGTCCTTTCTGCATAGCTTTCTGGGTGCAATCAATGACCGCAACCTCTCGTTGAGGCTTCACTGCGTCTATCTGAAGAAGTTAAATGCCCTTGCGAAGGTCTTCTAATTTCGATACCGCAAAACCTGGGGCACACCAGTCGATTCTGTGCTGCAGCTGTACAGGGTACTGTTCCTAGGACTCCCTCCTGCGTTACAGTCTACCAGTTTTTTCAAATACATGCCAGGCCGTAATTCGCGCTCTGGAGAGCATACAAGGTAAAGCCCTACGCATTCTCAAGTGAACTTTGCTATTCCCGGAACTATAAAGAAGGCCAATCATCCGTTACCGGTTCTGAAGCAACTGACGCTCCTATTACTGCACCAGACATATCATAAGCGCATATATATATATATATATATATATATATATATATATATATATATATATATATATATATATACCAACGGTTCGACCTCACCTACCAGCTCAACTGCCGCGTTCGTCGTTCCAGCTAAGCAGGTTACAGTTAGATTCAAAGTGTCACATATGACTACATCTACGGCAGCAGAACTTGCGGCCCTCCATGACGCTATGACCTACGTAACCGAAGAGCCGGCACAGTAATGGTTCATATATTGTTACTCTAACGCAGCTCTTCACAGTATCACGTCTGCTTTATGCCACAGAACATACGAGCAGATCATATCCAATATCAGGTAAGTACACCACCATACTCTGTAAACAGGACACAACATAATATTTCAGTGGATTCCAGCTCACTGTGGTATCGTCGGCAACGACTTTGCTGACAGGGCTGGCCGGCCTGCCCACGAAGACACCCAGACGCGTCCAGTACCTTTGGCTAGGATGGACACTGCCAGGGAACTTCGTCTGCTTGCACGCAAGAAGTCACGAGCTTTGTGAAGTTCAAGTGCCTTCAATTGACAGTTGTATAAGGTTGACCCCTTGCTATGGCTACAACTACCATCTAGCCTTTCCCGTGGCGAAACAACTTTGATGTGCCGCTTGTGGGTGGGAGTGGCAGTCACGAACGCTTACTCATATCATCTGGGAACGGCCGAGAGCCCGATGTACGACACCTGTTGGTGCGAGGAAACCATCGAGCACCTATTGTGTACTTGTCCCCCCTACGACGTACAACGCCTCTCTCTCAGGACAACTTTAAACCGACTGGACTCGAGACCGTTCTCTGAGTCAAAGATACTCGAACCGTGGCTACACCCGTCACTGGAACAAAAAGTGATTCGTGCACAAAAAGCGATTCGGTGCACTTCAAGTAGTACAGTACTTGAAGTGCACCGGTTTAACAAAGCGCTTATAGTGTCCCTGTGCATCACCGCACGTAGACTCAACGCTCACTCTCTCCCTATGTTCCTCTTTCTGTTCTCCCTTTTACTTACCTCAAGTGTAGGATAGCAAACCAGATGCTCGTCTGGCTCACTCCCTTGCCGTTCCTCTCCATGCTCTTTCTCTCTCTGGACAACTTTGTCAAGTTATCAGCGTCATTGAGAGCGAAAGTAATCTGATTTTGGGCGGCTACAGGTCCTGAGTAGAACGTAGTGTTTCCACGGTTGCTGAACACGCAACCCTCGCAGAACGCGCGCGTGTCCGGAACGAATGCGAAACACCAACGCACTCTCTTTGCGGGAACAAGCAAAGCAAGTGGCCGTTGTATAACGAAATAGACATTATTTTTGCTAGTGCGACCGGCTTACGCCGCACACAATATCGCCTTGGTCGAATGGTGCAACCATGGTGAGACTGGCTCTCTTCGCGTGGACCGACGTGTGGATTTCATAGTTGCGATTTCCAGCCGCATACCCTTGAGTTCATGTCATTCTGCAACCAGCTTCGATCTTCCTTTCTCAAGGAGCCATTTCGTCGCGCCCATCGTTCGTTTCTACGTGGATACCGTTTTTCCAGCTGGTATTGTTTTCCTTTGCATCGGTGATCGACCTTCCATCGCGCAGGCTCGCCCATACTTGGGCTGCGCTACTAGTTGTTCAGCCTTCGTCATGGTATTTTTGAGCACCTACCTTGGCCTCCTTGGCACCTACCTCGGCCTTCCTTGGCAAGGACATTGAAAAATTATAAGGGAAAAATTGTGAGAATGTGTATTATTACCTAGTTGTTCGCGCTGTTTGGTGTAGTGTAGTTCACCTAGACGGATATTTTTTTTATTCGTTTGTTCTACTTTCCTTATACAAGAAACTAAAAAGTCCCGGACAAAAGGTCCTTCTTTGCAACTGACTGGGTCCGGGGCCCCATAAAAACTGCACACAACGGAAACAGCGCTATACAAATCAAGTACATATTTCAATATCTATGTACTCACTTTGAAAAAGAAAGAAAATGTACATAGAAAGCAGCAAACAAGCAGTAAACAGAATTAATAACACTGAAGGTACACACGTCTTATCTCGCGACACACAGGCACAATTGCCACATGAGGAGCAAATAAAAATGAAACCAAAAAAATGATCTCGCGCAAAAAAAGGAAAGAGAACGGTATGTTTAAAACAAAACACTCAATAAGCTTAGAGGCATTGCTTCAGTAAAATCACCCTTTAAAGTAGCTACTGCCGAGTGCCGTTCAAGTATTGTGATAAGATCCTTATTCTCGTTGAGATGTGTAGGTATTTGATATTTTAGACTTTGTTCACTGTAATTTGTTCGCAGTTTAGATAATCTGCATTTTGTGATTCTGAGATGAAAATTACCGTTCATTATACCGTGAGCGACAGTTCAAAACTATGACGGTCTTCTTTATTTCTGTATAGGTCACAAGCTTGCGTTTGTAAAGGTGGTCTACTCTCAATATTCCGTGGCAATTTCTGAAAGACTGCGTGCTGGCGCCATATTTTAAGCCTTCTAGAGCTCCAATTGACCTTTTCGTGCTATAAAAAATGTTTTCAATATTTGACGCAGTAGTGGTACCCTATATCAGAAGAGAATAATGGATATGAGAATGAATAATTGAAACGTAAAGTATTGCTCTGAACTTCCTGGGAATACAACAGTTACTATGACCACTACATCATTACACATAACTGTGAGCATTTCGCAGTCATACGTGACCAAGGAGTGCTCGGGTAAAACGGGATATTGCAAAGTACACTTCACATATACAGGCACGCCGCCCCCTCGTCTATTTTGTCTATAGAGTCCCATGTGTTGATAACCTGGAAAGCAATACGCTTCGTTTGATGTGGAGTACCATGTCTCCGTGAAACATGAGATGTCAAATTTTAGTGCCAATGAGTCAATGTGCAATTCAAGCTGTTAACCCTTACTGCGCAAGCTGCACGTATTCAGGTGGTAAAAAGACGATGACCTGTGGGTAATTTTTTTAACATTTAGTCGGTCGTTAAATTCTTAATTCGAATAAGGAATTCCCTTCATGATGTTCAGCATACCTACCCAAGGTCTGTTCCCTTAAGATGGCGTCCATGTTACTTTATTGAGGTCACCCTCTGAAGCAATTCTGATAGCGCTTTCACTAGATTCCTAACAGATTCCTAACAGATTTCCTAGATTTCCTAACAAGTATTTTACTGGTAGTTTCCCAAGAAAACCGGTAGTTGTTTTTTTTTGGTTATGCTCGAGCACATGTGAGCCAGAGAAGTCTTTTGTTGTAAGAAGTCAGATTCTCAAAGAACCGGAGGTTACTGTGGTTTGTGTCGTCTTTAAGTTGCATTGCCCCGCTTTTCCATTCCTCCTTCATTTGTTTGAATTTTAAGCGAATGAGGATGGCAGGAGTCTGGTCATCACGTGCAGGCAACTTGTGAATGGCTTCAACATTGCTTTGGATTAGCTAATGCAGTCCCAGTGAAACATCAACTTCATTCAAAGCAGAAAGTAAGTTTTACTTATCCTTTACCGATATGTCATGCAACTCTAGATTCAGCCTCCTTCCATATTGATCGAGTTGGTTCAAATTCTCTCTTAATCGTTTCATTTTTTTCATGGGGTTTGCTTGCTCCATATTCTAAATCCGACACTGAAGGTTCGTCATTACTTTGTCTTGTTTGTCCAGTCTGGTTATGAATTCATCATATTTATCTGGCAATACTTGGACCACATCAAAAGCCAAAGAACCAAGTTGTTCTTTGATCACCGCGTCTCTTAGGCGTTTCGGTCATTTCATCAAAAACGAAGGTACTAGCTCAGTTCATGCCTCCTCCTTAGGCCGACCACATGCTACCATGCAGCATTAATATGGCTTCGAAGTATATTATCTAAAAACCGAAATTATCAAAGGCTGCTATTTAGCCGAGTACCCCTGAGTTTTGTGACGGCTGTCCACCGCCAAAGCTGATTCACTTCTTCAACGCCAAGAACCTAAGATGGCCCATCAAATCATCCGAGAAAAGACCACTAATGTTTAAGTAGATACCACCACACAGTGATATCTCAGGAAACGAGGCCGCTCATATTTTGGCCACCTCAGTGCACAACCTTGATTTCACAGATGCGAATTTATGCAAACTGAATTGCACTATACGGCTTATAGGCCACCACCTACAGCGCTTACACCCGGCCGAACATGTAGCCAAGGAATTGTACCGTATACACCGACTGTGCTCTAACTCGCCACAGTAGTTTTCTATTGCTCAAGTTACGCATCGGGTGTGTAAATGCCGCACATCGCCTTTTCCGACAAGGACATGCGCCGAGCCCTTCGTGACTCGGTTGTAGACTCTCTGGCGAAACGCTTGAGTACCATTTAAAATGTACCTTTCCGCAGTTGTCGCTGTGTGCTGCTGGACACGTTTTGACAAAATCTCGCATAAACTGTGCGCAACGCTATTTTGTTTCCTAAAGGTTGTTCGTCGACTTAACGTGAGGCTCACAAAGCTGTGCTGGAACTCCAGTCAACCACGGGACAAGGCTCTCGTCTGCAACGCTGGTAGTCTGCGTGTGAGTGTGTCATGTGTTGTTTCTTCCGCTGGAACATCTTGTACGGTCCAAGGTAGGGCGTCGCAGAAGTTTTTCACCGAGTCCCCCTCGGCGTTATGTTGTCGAAACCTAACACGGTCGCCGTGATGGTGCTCCACGTAGCATCGTATATAATTCTAGCTTCGGAAGGCACATTAGGCACATCAAAATGACAGTTTAGCGCAAGAAGAAGCATGTTCGTTAAAAAAAAAAGTTGCTCTTATTTTCCTCGTGTGTTTTGTAAACATTTTAACACGAAAGTGTTTTATGCCGGGGTCCACCAAGACTTCACTGACGTATTTCCGTCACGGAAATACGTCATAGAACATAATACGAAGAAAGAAACCAGAAGAAAAAGTTCCACAAACATGCAAAATTTGGAAATCGAACCCACGACCTCTCGGTCCGCGACGATAGATCGCCGAGCGTTTAACCCATTGCGCCACAAACGCATTTGCAGAGAGCTACACAGACGCGCCTTATATATCTAACACTCCTCCGTGTACCCGCGCTCTTGCTCGGGGCGGTGCCGCCGCCTACGAGCAGAAAAGAGAAGTACTGCATTATGACACTAACGCGCACCGACAGTGAACGCTTCGGTGGTCTCAGCACTACGACTATAGTGCCTAGAATATACTTACTAGTGTGCCGACCGCGGGCTTTCCGGTGGCACGGAGAATGATGCCTTCCGCCGGCGGCCACCAGACGGCGATAGCCGTACGGACCGTGCACCAATAGCCTCAGAGTTTTTAAAAATGAATGACGAGCAAATAACAGAGATCGCAAACAACATAGAGAAGAAAATTGAGGCTTTTCCTACAGCAGTCTGGGAATATAAGGAACTGGTGGAGGTTATGCAGCATGAAATAAGGCGGACAAGGCAATACAATTGTTGGATTGGAAAGAGGAAACCACGTAAGTGGTGGAACAAGGAAATTAAACAAGCTATAGAAGAGCGTAAAGAGGCATCTAGGGCTCATCGAGAAGCCAAAAAGTTGGGATTACAAGAAGAAGAGGTGCTCCTTAGATGGAATACATACAGAGAAAAGAAAAGGGTTGCGAGTGAGCTCGTGCAAGAGAAAATTAAATGCGCAAGTGAACGTTGGGTGCATAACATTCACAAAAGAGACAAAGGCGCCCCAAAAAGATTCTGGAACCATATAAAAGCACTCGGAGCTCCAACTAGAAACTCGCAAACGGCTATAAGGGATGAAGACGGTAACATCTATGAAGGCGATGATGCGCTGCAGTACATCACAGACGTTATCAGGCATAACTTCGGTACGAGAAAAAGTGTAGTTCAGACAACAGATCCAGCAACAACAGAGAGGCTTGAGAGATCAAAATTCAGCATAGAGAGCTTCTATTGGAAAAAGGCAGCAGAAAATGTCCCTAACAACACGGCAGCAGGACCCGATGAAATCCCAATACAGCTAATCAAAAACCTCGGTCCAAAAAGCAAGGCACTGCTGACTAATGCCATAGAGGAAGTGATTAGAACAAAGAATATTCCCGTTGGATGGCGTGAAAGCAAGATGAATCTCATCTACAAAGGCAAAGGAGATAAGGATAAGACGAGCTCGTACAGGCCAGTTACAGTAACGTCGGTGATATATAGAATGGCAATGCAAGCCATAAAATTAGAACTGTCGAAGTGGGTGGAGGAAAACGGTGTATTGGGGGAACTACAGAATGGGTTCAGGCCAGGCAGACGCTTAGAAGACAATATGTTTGTACTAACTCAGTGCATAGAGATTTCAGTAGCTCAGAAAAGACCTTTATGGGTAGCATTTCTAGATATTAAAGGAGCTTATGACAACGTAGACAGGGAATTGTTGTGGGATATTCTTCAATACGAAGGCATAGATGACGATTTCGTGGAGCTGCTGAGGGAGATATATCGAGACAACCAAGTACAAGTGGCATGGGAAGGCCGAAAAGGAAATGAAATGGTGGGAATTCACCAAGGATTGAAGCAAGGATGCCCTCTGTCACCATTGTTGTTCACGCTTTACGTCAAGGGCATAGAAAGACGACTGGAAAACAGCGAATTAGGTTTTGATTTATCCTACATGCGTAATGGACAAATGGTGCAACAGAAGGTCCCTGGATTGATGTACGCAGACGACATTGTGCTACTAGCGGACAATAAAAAGATTTACAGATACTTGCGAATATCTGTGGGAACGCAGCGACAAATCTAGGCCTTAAGTTCAGCACAGAGAAATCAGGGATTATGATCTTTAATGAACACACGAGTAACTTCGTGGTGTCAATTCAACAGCAAGTAATACCCATAGTGAAGCAATATAAGTACCTCGGCGTACACATAAACGAAGGAAAGAATTACTCAAGCAACCACCAAGATAATCTGAAAATAAAGGGGAAGCGGAATGCAGCATTAATGAAACACAGAGCACTGTGGGGCCACAATAAGTATGAGGTGGTGCGTGGAATCTGGAAAGGAGTAATGGTGCCAGCGCTAACATTCGCAAATGCCATTATATGCTTAAAATCAGATATATTGGCGGGTTTGGAAGTTAACCAAAGATCAGTAGGCCGGTTGGCTTTGGGAGCACACGGTAATACGACAAATGAGGCAGTGCATGGAGACATGGGTTGGGCCACTTTTGAAGTCAGAGAAGCACAAAGCAAAATTAGTTTTGAAGAAAGGCTCAGGAACATGGATGAAAATAAATGGGCGGCTAAAGTGCACAAATATCTCTACATGAAAAGCGTGGACACAGAATGGAGGAAGAGGTCAAGGAAGTTGGCAACCAAGTACAGGATAATCGAAACTGTAAATAGACAACCAGGGGTCATCAGAAAGAAAGTGAGAGAAATAGAGACCGTGAATTGGATGCAAAGAATGGAAACGAAAAGGACAATGGAGATTTACAAGAATGAGAAGAAAGAAATTAGAAGGGAAAATCTGTACGATAACACAAAGGGCAGTGCCTTGCTATTTGAGGCTCGAGCCGGTTGCCTAAGGACGAAAACATATCGGAACAAATATTCGGAACTAGATGAGACATGTGTATGCTGCAGTAAAGATCCAGAGACCACTCAGCACATCCTAATGGAATGCGACGGGATCCACCCAGCGAGAACCGTAGGTAACGTGCAACTCCCAGAAGCGCTTGGGTTTAAAGTGGAAGGAAACATAAACAGATCAGCCGTAGAGATCAGCAAGAGACGATTAGAGTACTGGTGGAAAAAAAGCAGGGAAAAGATGGATACGACCTGATCTCTTAAAATCATAGGCAGCGGTACAAGCTAAATTTTTGAAAAAGGTATACAAAAATGCTAGATAAAGAACATGTGTAGTATAACTGATTAAATCAAGCAGGCTAGGTGACTATTTGTCGCCACCCCGTTTCAAAGGGGATGCCAATAAATCATCATCATCATCATCATCGTGCTATGCCGAGCGGCGTCTCTAGCCAACGCGCGCGTGTGCGACAGACGCCAATGGGCCGTCCCAGCCCGTTTCGTTCTGCGGAGCGTTGGTTGAGGTGCAAAGCGTAATCGAAAGAATATGATTTCGTTGCACTTACAAACGATCGTAGGCACAGTTATCATTATAACGCTACACGATACGGGGTGTTTCTTCGAAAAATACGTTTCACTTTCGTGTTCTATACCGATTCCTATATAAGAGGGATCAACCACATTTTTGCCATTTTTTGAACAACTTGGTTCTTTGACTTTTGATGTGGTCCAGGCCGTTGTGAGTGCGTCATTGCCCATGGCCGTGAATTCTTCGCCAGAAAACGCTGCCTTGTCGCGCACGTTCGGCGCAGCTTTTCCACTATCGATAACGACACGTGTACGATTTCAATGGAGGCAGTGGTTGCTTCAAACATTTTGCTACGTACTATCGTGAGCAATATGAGCGGGAGCACTCGAATGTGTGGTAAATAGCCTCGAAACCGAGTTAGAGCGATACATGGATGGCGCTGTCGAAAACAGAGCTGAAAAAAAAAGGGGGGGGGGGGGGGCGCTATTCCGCTAACTGTAGCACTCTCACCGCGCCTGCGTTTGTGGAAAACGGCAGCTTACGGCGTTTCACTGGCCGCCTACAGCCGATAAGACGGTTATATGTCGCATTGACTTGGCGCAAGCCATTTTAACGCGACAGCGTTAAAGGCCGCGTGTCACAGAAATTTCGGCGTCGGCGTCCGCGGTTGAGAAAATCATCACGAACCACCCCGACCACGCAGGCCCTCCAAGGTAGATATACCTGGTAGCGAAGCTTCCATAGAAGCCCATACGTTCAAAACATGGTTGCTTACCGGCGGTTCATGGGGCTTAGCGCCATCTGTGTGAGGAGGGAACACTTCCGCCCGAAGAAAAAATAATTTGACGTCATATCCGCCAAAAACAGAAGTGACGTCATTTTGTTTTCATAGGCGCGAAATTTGTTTTCGGAGGCCTGCCATTAGAGCTGTATATTCAAATGCCCCGCCATTCGACTTCATGGGCGTTCCGAGTTTTCAGCGCGAAAAGCGATACCGGAAAAGATCAGCCGTACAGGTGTCGAAATCGCATCGCTGCACAGAACATACTTTCTTTGGAGGCCGACGAACACTTTGGGCGTAGATTGCGTAGAGTGCTCGTCCTTTCGTCGGACGCCAAGCCCATCGGCCAGCGCTGTTGCACGAAAACAACTAAAGTAAACAAGTATCTGACGGTCGCAACTCACTACTTTTGACTGCACAGGTTAAGAAACAATAAAACTACCCGCGTCACCTAATTCAGACAAACGTCGACATGCAACACAACACACTATGACGGGGGCGTATTGTAACAGGTGAACTTTACGAGTGCCCCTTTCCACGCACTCCAAGAGTTGCATGGCATTGCAAGTGATAGCGGCGTCAACGCCCGCCGCTATCGATGGGCGCTCTCACGGTGGGCCCTGAAAAAAGGTATATATTGATAATGATCTAGTAAAATACAGTTGTATCTTTTCTCGCCATGCATATATAAAATAAATTAGGAATTTTATTTTCGTAAATTGAATGAATCTAACTGCGTCTCGCTTTAACTTAAAAACGCTTTTTTTCTTTCCCAGTGTTTATTCCCTCCAAACATAGTCGCGCTTCAATCGCTGCTCCCATAACCACCCTTGCTGATGTCGGTGACAATTGGTTCTGAACCGCTTTTCGCCCGAAGCTTCGCGACCTATGTGGATCGACCTTGGGCCCTCCGCGTGGCGCACAGGCGCTGGTAAACTAAATGAATTTCTCCAAGTAAAATTCGTCAGGAACATCGTAAAGTGCAACTTAACCATAATCTTCAGTCATGAGAGCGTCGGATTGTAACTTGAATATACGAGAAAACATAATTCTGTTACGAGGAAACTCAAAAACAAATCCCTTTTCCAGCATTTCTACCATTCGTACAGCGGCGCACCCGAGTATGTTACTTGCAAAAACCACATCCAGATGGCGCTCGCCTTTTGGGCAGCGTAAAATGACAGCGGCGCGCAGAGGCGAAGGTGTAGAAAGAAAGCTGCAGTTGCCGGGAAGCATGCGAAGCCTTCAGGGATCTGGATCTTCGAATGCTATCGCGTTCCACTCTTAAAGGCGAAGCATAAGCGTCCTCCAAATTTCTTTTTCCTTCATGCATTTTTATTTTTATTTATCGTGCAACCGTATGACGGAACTTTTACATGTTGGCTCGTGTTTTAAACCATTTTTTTATATCAATCTACGCGACGAGTTATTTGCGCTCAATGCAGTGCTACTTTTGGCCCCGCTTCGGCGCACAAAGTTACCAGTAACCGCAATACCAACATTCACTGTGCGCTAGCAATGTGAATTAAGTTCCTCACTTTGTGTAAACAGATCCATGGTGGGGAGTACCAACAGTTATTAGAACAGCGTCTCCCTTTCCACTTCGTTCCCGACGGCGGCCGTCGCTTATCGCCCTTACCAGGGTTCGAGGCTATCCCACACGCGCTGCTGTGTTCCCGCTCATATTGCTCATGATAGTACGTAACGCTGGGTGACACCTGTCTTCTCAGACCGGGTGTAATTTTTGTGCCCTTGCATGGGCGAGCCAAGATCACTGCAAGCTTTGCGATTGTCGCCTCCTTCGCGAGGTAACAATATTCCAGTGACAATCCACTGGACTATTCAGAGGATTGTTTTGCTGTGCATCCGCATGGAGGAAGTTCTCAACATGTTCTCGAGTCACCTGTGTCAAGTGACTAGCGTCACGCAGGCCTGTAGATAAACGGGCCTCTGGACTGCTGCAGACCCTGCGCAGAACATCGCGTATCCACAGCACTAAAAGAAACAACCCTCGTATAGCGCGCGTATGACGCGCCGGAACGCTTTGGGTACAGATGCTTTATTGCGGGCTACGTCAATGTGTGAAGCCAGAGCTTCTTCTTTTCTGGCGTTTTACGTGCCAAAACCAGTTCTGATTATGAGACACGCCGTAGTGGGGGGGCTCCTGAATATTTTTTGATCACTTGCGGTTCTTCAACGTGCACTACAACGCAATAACACGGGCGTTTTTGAATTTCGCCTCCATCAAAACTGCAGAGGCAAGAGCGATATACAGGTACAGAAGATTCTATATCCAGTTGAGTGCAGTGGTGTAGCGCACATAATTCTCTCCTTCAAAACCGCTAGTGTATAAATCAATCTATAAAGAAAACAGACATGCAATTCATGATTTAGCGATCAATATGGCGGGCCTCGTACTAAAATGATCCTATGGGCGTTGACAAGTAAATAGTGTAACATAGGGCTGATTGATCATGCTACTCTCAACCAGTTGGACATGTCATGCAATGCACGAATCGGACGGCCAGTGGCCTATTCGAGTTATAATTGGAAATATGGAGTCGGCATACTAAGCTGATGACGACACAGGACATGACTGTACGATATGGCTAGGTTATAGGAACGCGTTGCCTAACAAACCGCCTTGTATGTCGCAGTGGGCAGACTCTAATTGACGACATACAAATAAACGAACGAATACCGATATTGTCAAATGTTTTGCGATGGAAAATGTGCGTGCGATAGAGGGTAAAAATCCTTTGCTGCTAAGTCTACTTAAGTAATCCGAGGCACTCTTGCACTGTCGCGGTAGAACGTCATGCTGAGCACGACTTCTCGCATGCACATGCATATATTATAACCGAGAGGGCGAAAGCTACGCAAGAGATACGACAGCTCAGGGAAAACAGAGGCATGTGTGCAGCTAAGAAACTAGGTGTTTTATACATCCTGACTTTCATTACAGTTTATTGCGCAAATCCTTCCTTTGGCGATCGATGTGCTTGAAGCTCTCGCAAGTACGTCATTCCCCATGGCTGTTATTTCCATGCCAGGAACAAAACAATTTTCGGGCAACATAACATCGAAGTTTCCAATCTCAGTCACCAGGTGGGATTTTCTAGGAAGAAACGGCTCCTTCGAACACTTTGCAAGGTACATAACGCAAGGATACGCCAGTTTTCCGAGTCCGGGTGTAGTTTTTGTCCCCTTGTGCGAAGCATGCTCGTTGCAACCTTTGAGAGAGTTGGTCGCCTCGTTCGAGAGATACCACTCGTACATTCAGTGGATCTTCGCGGTGCACGAGCACGAGCAAGTGTTAAAGCCGCTCTCGGGACACCTATGTCAAGTGATTAGTGTAACCCAGACTGACATAAATGTGCCTTTGGACGGCTACAGGTATTGCGAAGAACGCCGTGTGTTCAAATCAGCTAAAGACGCAATCTTCGGTGAACGCATGCCACCTGTCGGAACGTACCCAAAACACGAGCGCATATTTTTCGCGACACACGACGAAGGCCTTTGCTTTAAGGACAAACTCTTCATGCCGCTCATAAGGCTGGCTTACGCCACCCTTAATACCACTCTGGTTCAAAGGTGCATCAAAGGCCGGATTGAATCGCTCCTTCTGGACCGACGTGTGGATTTCACCTTCGGCACTTCGAAGCACGTCCTTCTAAATTCGTATCACAAGTACGCCATGCTGCCGCCGTTTTCACTTTGTTTCCTTTCTCGCCGAGCGAGTCCATTGTCTCCGTCGTTCACTTCAATGTGGCTGTCCTTCTTCAAGATCCCTCTCGTACTGTTTCCACTGGCAGCAATGCTCCTCTTGCTAATCGCTACGGAGGCTCGCAGACGTTCCGCCGGTACTATCAGTCACTCAGCCTTCATCACGTTCTTCTTCAGCACGTACCTCGGCCGGAGCACAACGCCATTGAAGGCTTCAATGTCGACACTTGTGAGAGTCTCTGTTATTGCCTGGATGTTCGCTATGTTAATTCTGGTGCAGTTCACACAGACGGAGATTACCGCCTCTCAGAGTGTCCCGACCCTGTCGTCCGAAATGAAGCGTGTAGCACAGTTGCAGTCTCGGCTGGACGCTGGAGGCATATCGCCGTGTATGCATTTAAATGTTAACGTCATGATGGATATGTTCGGCGGCAACGTATCGCACGTAATGTCGCTGCGTCGGGCGGTGAACAGGTGCGGGAAGAAGAGCGCGGACGAATGCCTTACTAACAATGTCAAAAAGCTTTGTTTTCCGAAAGCTCAGAGGGGCACCCACGCCGTAATAGATGTATGCCACTTCTATCAGGAGGACAATGGTTGTTCGACAGGTCTTGTGCTCAGCGAAGAAACACTCATGTCATATTTGAAATGGTTACCGACACACCCAAGATTTCCCTTAAGGTAAGTGTATCCGGTAAGCTTTCTTCGTGTGCTATTTATACCAAACTTGCTAACAAGGGCTTTTATGAGGGTTACTGCTGTCAATAACTGGCCGGTTCGAGTAATGGTTGTTCAATATACCATTTAAAGAACGACGTGTAGTTGTATTCCTTGTGATCTTCATTGCAGTAATACTGGTGTCAAAGCCAAAGGTCGATCCGAGTGACCGCAGTGCTTCGCGAGGCATAGCAATGTGCTCCGGTGTAGAAAGTGGTCGATCTGACACTATTTATGTTACAGATCAGAATAACATGACGTCTTTAAAGGACGGTTTCGGTTACGAAAGTTATCGTGTTCTTGCAGAAAGGGTACCTTTCTGGTTGAGCCAGTGCATCACATTCTTGTTCGGGCCCCATCACAGTGGCTATACCACATTTCATCTATAGTAGGGCGAAGCCAGCCTTTAAATAAACTCTTCTGTTAAACGAACGAGAGCAATGATAGTAATGCAATCTCAGGATACAACCTTTTTAGGGTCTCACGAGGGTAAAAAATGGACGAAGTCTCAATATGGTGACCAAGATACTTTTATTTTAATTTATGCATGGACTCTTTCTTGCCAGGAGTTAAGAAGATACGAATGACTGCAGCCGCTCTCTGATCTTTCGCTAAAAGATGCTGCTAATCTTCGCACCAAAAAACAGAGAAGCACATCTCAATACGGTGCCGCAGTCTCATTTGAGCATCGGTGTGTTTGTTTCACAGTGGCATATCAGACAATGTCGTTCCTTGCTCCAGTTCGAAGGCTGCTGTGAAGTTCTCTTTATACGAATCGATGTATTGACTGGATATTATACTGACGTCTCCAGCAATGCAGGCGACTTTGCAGACGAATTAGAGCGTTCGAAATATTTTTGCCGACCCTAGCAAAAATGCTGAGCTATAGGTACACAAGCGTTTTCTCCTCCGAACCCCACGACAACTCGTTGGCACATAGCCAACGTAGAATTCAGAGTGTTACCAGTGCGCAGCAGCACTTCGACCACGCTGTCGAACATACTGGCATATGCACCAACTCCTTCTCGACTGTCGGCGACATGCATATGGTAGGCAAACACTAAGGATAGAATCCATGTTATATGGCCGTCGACAATTCTAAAAAGATACTTGGCGCATGGTCAACAATGGTGCTATAGAAACGAGCACTTCTAGATGATGATGATGATCATAAAATGTGTTTATTGAGGGATGACTCGAAGGCGTATTATGTGGAATAGGAAGGGGAGAGGGGAGGGGGGGGGGTATTCAGAGCCGTCCTATAGAAGCTGCGCGTCCTTGGCGAAACCCAAGAGCGAGTCCAGAATGGCCCTGTTAGAATCCGCTGACCCAGTTTCCGGCCTAATCCACTCCTCGTAGGATGACACTCGCATCGCCCTCAGGTGGCGGTCGCGCTGCTTAGCGTAGCGCTGGCACTCCCAATACAGACGGGCTGCGGATGGTCGCGTGGCCACGCCGCAGTCAGGGCACCTGTGCGGCTCCTGGGGTGCTTCTTGGTCCTCAGAGGCTGTCGAGGGGCCAGGTTCCTGCGACGGAAGGGAGTCAGGAGAAAGGAAAGCAGGGCGTCTCTCCCGGCGTGGCCGGCACTGCCGCCACCGCTCCAGCACGTCCGGTGTGAGGACGAAAGCGGAACGGAGCCTATGCATGAGCACTTGCCCCGACCTGAGAAGAGCCGCGGGAAGTGGGTTTGGGTATGGCGGGACACTCGCACGGAGTTCCCTCTTGCGTCGGTTGGCTGCTGCTCTCAGAGCTCTTTCTGGGTCATACGGTGGTCCTTTTGTCGTGCTAGTTGTGCTGGCGCAGAGGGTTTCTGAAGGATCCAGGGAGATGACGCGGTTAGAAAGAAAGGCGCGCGCCGCCTCATGGGCTCTCTCATTTCCCTCGGTGCCCTGGTGACCAGGGATTCAATGAAGTGTTGCAGTCACCCCGAGGGCCTCCGCACGCCTGAAGGCCTGTTTGACTGGGAATACTTCCGATGAAGCTGTGTGGCGAGACTTGCAAGCATGCGGCGGATATTGGGAGTCAGTGTATATATCGATGTGTTTTGCCTGCGTGCCGCTTGAGACCTGGATTACTGCCCAGCCTATCGCCCGGAGTTCAAGTTCCGTTGGGTAGTCTGCATCAGCAGTTATAAAGGTAGAATGTGTTGCACAAGAACCAACTACGTGGTAGGAGACTGCTCCCTCACTGGTGCTTGGGTCGAAAGTTGTGTCACTGTATACTTATTCTTGGCTTGGCGGTGCGTCTGCCAGTCTCTGCGCGTGACGCTCAGCAAATGCTGCCCGGCGGTGCGCATGTTGTGCACCCATGTTTCGGGGCGTTGGCGTAGTGTCGACGACAGCAATGTCATCCCAAGGTGGAATTTGCGATGCCAGTTGGGGTAAAGTTGATATGCAGGCGCGGATCCAGGGGGGATGCCCGAATGTCCTGACCACCCCCCCCCCCCCCCTCAGATTTTTGCATGGCCCTTCGATGACAGGGTGATGGCCCTGTCGCGAAAAATATGGCCACCAGCATTCTTCAAAATTATTTTTAGCGAGCACCAATCGTAGCAGCCATGCATGTAGAAGTAAAGCTAGCTCGCTCACAAGCTTAGCTTTTCTGCATAGGGGTGGGGTGTCGCGACGTTTTCTCATTCACACTATAGGCCGACACGACACCGATTTTAGCCTGCCGACTGTTGGCGACAGCGTTTTCCTTCCTTTAAACCGTTGGCCACCACAGCGTTTTCCGTCCTGCTATCGCCAACAGTCAGCAGACCAAAGTCGGTGTCGTGTCGGCCTATAGTGTGAATGAGCCTTTACCGTTACCTGGAAAAGTCAGGGGTGCTGCGTAGCGCGCTCACGCTGGAGGAAAAAAAAAGTCGCAGTTTCGCCCGAAAGGCGAAGCATGCATTGCGATAGCGAATTAGTGGACAGCTGTACTAAGTACGTATAATAGTTTTATCGGCCGTGTAATAGTAAACATAGACGCACTAACTAAATTAACAAGCATGGTGTCACGCGCGCACAAGCAAACATGAACGCATCTCACTCGATGACCGCGGAAAGTCGCTGTGAAAACGCTGGAGTGAGTCAGCGAGCCCTTCATGTAAGTCCACACGAATGTATCTAAAAAAAAAAAGCCGGCAGATCCCACGCCCTGTGGGAATCGATGTTATGCGAAGCAGTGCGCGGGGAGCCAACCAAGTTAACGAAACGACCATGAGAGCACCAAGACGTAGGCGGCTTTTTGATTACCTACATGACACTCATGTCATGACATTCATGTCATCTGTCCTCAGGAATCCCTTTAGCTACACCTAAAATATCTTAAGTTGAAAGCCTTAGTCATGCTCATGACTATGACTCCTACCACCATCCTTTAGTGTTTCCTTCACTTAGTACCCACGTCCGAACCCATTTCAGTGTTTTTTAGTGCTATTTTCGTTGATCCATTGTCATTTTTGCTCAGTCATGGTCATGACTATGACTTCTACCATGATCCTTTAGTGTTTCCTTCACTTAGTACATACGTCAGAACCCATTTCAGTGGCTTTTGAGTGTTAATTTCTTTTGCTGAGTCATTGTAATTTTTGCTGAGTCATGCTCATAACTATGACTTCTACCACCATCCTTCAGTGTTTCCTTCACTTAGTACTCACGTTCGAAGCCATTCCAGTGGTTTCTGAGTGGTAATCTTTTTTCGCCGAGTCATTGTAATTTTTGCTGAGTCATGCTCATGACTATGCCTTCTAGCAGCAGCCTGTAGTGTTTCCTTCACTTAGTACGGCCATCCGAATCTATTTCAGTGGTTTTTGAGTATTAATCTTCTTTTGCTGAGTCATTGTCATTTTTGCTGAGTCATGCTCATGACTATGCCTTCTACCAGCAGCCTGTAGTGTTTCCTTCACTTAGTACCCACGTCCAAACCTATTTCAGAGGTTTTTGAGTGTTAATGTTTTTCGCTGGGTCATTGTCCTGACCTACATGACACGCATGTCATGACCTTTATGTCATGACAGATCACTTATGTTCGTCATACACTCCTGTCATACTATGCCAATTTTGGTACCTACCAAGTTAACGAGACGACCATGAGAGCACCAAGACGTAGGCGGCTGTTTCATGACCTACATGACACGTATGTCATGACATTTAATTTATGTTCGTCATATACTCTTGTCATAGTATGCCAATTTTGGTACATACCAAGTTAACGAAACGACCATGAGAGCACAAAGTCGTAGGCGGCTAGATAGATAGATAGATACTGTCAAAGTAGCAAATGTTCGCCAAGAAATGCTTCGCGTTTAAAACCAGAAAAACAAGTTGCAGTTCTCCATTTTGATTTTCACTTCTCTTCTGTCGTAGTAATGGGGAGGCCTCTGTGTTGTGTGCTAAACAGCTTCACTCGTCATCCACCTTCACAGAGTGAATGGCTCATGATTTTTTTTCTTTTTTTTTGCTTCACGCGAGTTCTAGCCAGTTTTGCATCAAAAACTTCATACCATGTTGTTATGCAATCTGTATGTGACATTTAAATTGTATCGTGCGTTTCTACAATAATGAACGAACTACCATGCCCCTACCTCAAATGTATGACGAGCCTTTGTCAATTAAATATAATCGAGGCGAAGTCCACTCATCCCCTCTCACTGTTGCCCTGGGTGGATTGTCAGGGAACTCAGGGATTGTCAGGGAGCAAACAGTGCAGAAATGCAGCAGTAATTTTTTTGTTATACGTTGTTTTATTCCCGTGTTGCTTTTATTCTCCGTGATAAACCGTATTAAAATATTAAACTGTTAAGCTGTGCACTGTTTATTTTTAAGAGTTGAGCGTTGTGTCCGACTTATTCAAAAGAATAACTCTCCCCTTACTCTTTTTGCAACTCATCTGTTCTTCGGGAGGAGTATGCAGCTTTCAATTTCACAATTAGTAGGGTGGTCCCGTTACCAACCTGCTTAATGAAAAAGATCTCTCGCTGAAATGTTCCATATATAAATAATAACAACTAACAACTAAGCTAAGAACTACGCATAGGCAACCTTTATAACTGTAACGCTCATTGTGATCACAGTTACACGTTGACCCAGTACAAGCACATTACCGTTCATATGCCACAAGTTTTGCATTATAACTTCGCACTGTTTCATTGTACATTATAAGCATAGGCTCAAACCCGCCCGGATCTGTTTGTCAGAGTGGACGTTCTCGCGGAGCGGTTGAAGCCTCAAACCGCGGCTGCGCATGGGGGGGGGGGGGGGGGGGGGGGGGGGCGCCAGCACGCGGGCCTGGGATGGCATCGCGTGGTAATATTACTGAAACGGGAGCAGATGTGCGCCTCGTGTAAAAGGATGAAGTCGCGTGGGAAACAAGACATGAAGAAACAGACGCTGGCTCGCGCTCTCGGCTACTACGCCACATCGTCCTTGTTGTAGGTGGCGTCGTGAGTCTTCATACGCGGTGATTCACATATCGTAAACAACCAGCGTAGACTGGTTGGCGCGTTGGAGCGGAATCGTTAGTCCTCCAAAGCAAACGAAGGTGTGTCAGCCGAACACAAATAAGCTTCTTAATGAAATCAAGGTGCCCCAACAGAACTGCAAGGACGGACCCGTGCTTACGCACCTATAGCGAATCTGAACAGACCATCTCAAATATTATTACCAGAAACAATACAGACGCCGATATATTATCAGGCACAGCCGACAAGCACATGGCTATGTTGGGCAACGTTCTTTTCCTATAAGTTCGGAGAAACCAATACCTGGCTTCGCTACAGCTGTTGCACTCAGTAGCGCACCCAGGATCTCTGCGAGGAGGGGGGGGGGGGGGGGGGAGCACTATATTCAAGTCCTTCACGGGCAATTGTCGAAAAATGCACTTTTCGCGCAAGTTTGCGAGTTTGCAGACGATTGCGCGTCTTACATCTTAGTTGCAGTACTCAAAGGCGCAAGGAAAGAAAACGGGTTAAACAAAGAGGGGGGGGGGGGCTTAACTCGGCCTCAGGGGGGGGGGGGTTACAACCCCCGAACCCCCCCCCCCCCCCCGCCCCCCGTCGTTGCGCCACTGGTTGCTCTAGCCGTATGCGAGGCGGGTTTATCGTGAGAAGAAACAGTGACTTTCGGTAAATAAAAAAGGATACTTCCATCTTCATCAGCATTGACCGAAGCTGACCCCCCCCCCCTCTCCCCTCAGAAAAAAAAAAAACTTAGATTCGCCCCTGTTGATAGGTCCTTTCCCATGTAGGCCAGTAGCGTCCTGCCTCGCCTGGCGTTCTTCAGGCGCTCCTCGTGGCCAGCCTTCGATGCTTCGATGGTTGCGCGGAGTGTCGGCAACTTCGCATACCGATACAGCTCCTCCACCCGCGCGTGCTTCGGGAGCCCTGTGATGACGCGGAGAGCTGCTCTGTGGAGTACCTCTAGCTGTGTCCAGTGCCGAGCAAGCAGGTCATAACAGCGTGCTCCGTATATCGCTCGGGATGTCAGCAAAGCACTCGCAAGTTTTCGGCATACGTTAAATACAGAACTCCGTCGTTCATATTACATTCCCGAGTCTTGCGCACAAGTACGACCGCTTAAGTATGAGCAGGTCATACATGTGTTCGCAAAATGTGTTTCCTTGCATGAAGGTATGTAGTAATGTGTGGTTAAGTGAGTACCTGAACGTCTACAGAACTTGACACTTGTGTCTCTGTTCTGTGACCTTCTTTGTGTACTTTCGCTTGTTTACGGTGCTGCGTGCATCTGAGTGTCATTGTACTTTTTTTTACGTGCACATATTCGCGCTCTAGGACTCTATTCACGGGTTTTCGAGAATTTTATGTCCTTTTTTATGTTCTGCTTACCCTTAAGAGCAACCAGCGCCGTTAAATGTACCGACCCCTCTCGAAAAATTATTTCACTGGAGGCAAGATGACCGCTATAAGGAGTAGCTCACTCGCGAATGCCACTTGCCTTTCTTGAATTTTCCTTAACCTTGCGCGATTTCATAGAAAATAGTTACCATATTGATTGTGACTGTGCTTCGAATCGTCAAATAAGTCAGCCTCGCTCTGTGATCTGCCAGCTTTCTGGTTGGCTCAGACGTTCGAGCCACTGCCTCTCGGAAAGACTTTGGTCTCCCGTTGGCCGATTCCTGGTTACCATTGATGGACGAGGACGAATTTTTGTTGTTTTTTAAACTGCGAAGATTTCTTTCTGAGAAATCGGTAGGAGGGCCCTCTATACCCCCGAACTGCAGTCGACTAGGTAACAATGTTTTCTCTTCCACGAAAGCCGTATCCCACCAGTAAAATTCAGCGCGAGGTGTTCCGTAAATCTACGACCAAAGCACAGTGACCACCCTGATGACATGCATTTAACACGGTACAATTGCTGCAACGTCATGTAAACTGGTGCACTTTGTTAGCCAACTCTGCAATACCTTACATCGAGCATTTTTGTCCTTTTTTGTGTAGCCTACGACTGCTGTGGCAGTATATCGGATCGTTGAGAAGGAAACATGTGTATAGTTTTCAAGTAGCAGAAACGTCCTTCAGGTACCTAGATCTAAAGCTTCGTATACAGTACACGTAACGTTTCGCAGTGCAAATACACAGTGTACATGCATTGAAGCACGCTGTTGTCGCCTATAATGAGATGAGGGTGCCAACAGTCTAAATTTGCGTGTGGCCAGTGCCCACATGCGTGGGTGAATATATTGAAAATAACAAGGGGAATAGAGACACCATTTTCTAATACTGCAGCTGCCCTATATTTGTCAAAAAAGGAATACCTATATATTCGTTGTATTCTGCCAGTGACAAAGCCTCAAAAGAATAGGCGGTCCACTGAGCAGAGGAACATATACGAATAACGGTGATAAAAAATGACGTTGTTGTAGATGAGAGAAAAAAAGGGCGTAAATGCTTTGGTCAAGATTTAAATCAATAAGGGCACTCGGCAGCCTATGTAATGCGTGGGGTAGATGACTGCGGTCGTTGAGCGATCGAACGGACTTTAATCGTTGATAGCAAATGCAGGAAAGTGGCACATATGATTATAAGGAAGCGGCGGTGGATAAGATGGCAGCACCATAGGCTAGAGAAAATGAAGGAGCGATTTACTCTTTAAATGTTCTTTTGCATGTCCGGTCGTTGACCTTCAGCATTCATTGCAGGCGCCAGCAACGAAGATTGATGCTTTCACTGGAAGAGTCCGGCCTTCAACTTGAACGAATCAAGAGGAGATTTAGTCCTTGCGGCAACGAAACCTCTCACGCTGTCTTCGACATTCCCTTCAGCGAGTATGTCATCGTCTACCTCATCGGATGCTGCCTGTCCTTGCTGCCGTTTGGAGCCGAGGTGGTCTCTCGCCGATGCATCCTCGGACGACGTCTGCAGGCTACTCTGTCGTCCGCACACATTTGAAATCGCTAAATATCTTGTCGGTGGGTTGGTTGGTGCTTAAAGCTAAATCTTTGCGTCTCGGGATAGTTCGACTGTATTTTTTTCTTCAAATTTTGTATTCAACGGGATATGAACATTCAGGAAAATACTAGTTTCGGGCACCATGCTGTATGCCGAATTTATTTCCGCTGTCCAGTCTCCCTGAGTAATCGATACGGCGCCACGCTGGATGTTCACGCGGCACGACGGTGCTCGCTTGTATGCGCCCGTCACGAGATACGGGAGCGCTTCGGAAGCGCTTAAGCGCTTATCTCGAGTCAAGCGCTTAAGCGCTTATCAAACCCGCCCGTTTGCCGACGTTCGCGTATATAACACCTGTGTTGTAATCACAAAATCACAAATAACCTTGTATCAGGCGGTCAAATATACTGAAATCTTTGGCGCGCTATGTGTGTGTGTGTGTTTACACTACGTCACTGGGCCAAGAGACGACGACAGCAGCGCGCGTGTTTTTTCCACGGCGCGCCAACAGCTCCGAGACATTATTGCGTTCCAATACCACGGAACATCGAGGAACGTAACTTTGATACACAGGAAGACAGCGGTGCGGATTAGAGAGCAAACGTACGCAGGTCGCCGATAAAACCGTTGGAGAAGAAATAAATGCGTCAGAACCCATCTCAGGATGAACGTTGATGTTAATGCGATTACCATTGAAGCAATGGAGCGACAAACGTTACTGCCAACGCCGAAACGTAAATGCAACCGGTCTCCTCTCTAGCGCTTATCACTGCACACGCGGCGCCACCTATCGGACCCGCCCTAAAGTGAGCGAGTGGGGCGGGCTCTATTCCGCCCAGCATTGGTAAAATTTAAAGGAACATTTTTGTGATTGTAGAGCACCACATACGCGACCTCACGTACCTAGTTATACCCAAGTTAACGTTGATATAATCTCGACCGGGTGAGGTGGGTCGTCACCGCAGGAATCAGGAGACGACGATGAAGGCGGGCATCGTGATGATGAAAAATAGAAAAGATTGTATTCACTTCATTGGTACATGGTTTTGACTCTATCCGAGTCTCGAGCGGTTCTGATTAACACGGGGGCCAGGACGGCCTTAAATCCCCTCGTGGTGGCCGATGTTTTCTTCGGGGAAGTCCTCTCTCCGGTGGTCAAGTTGACGACCTCCTCTCCCTCGGGTCCTCCTTCTTGGTACCTCGCCGTTTTCGTCTGCTCCGTAGAGGTGAGAAGCTTTCTCGGGGATGAAGGGGATTATCTCGTCACGGGAAAAGCGCTGGGGCTTGCTTCCCACATTGAAGAGATACAGATTCCAGGAAGATCATAACCTGCCGATGACTCCTTCGGGGAACTTGTGGAAGTGTCAGACCTCTGTCGGGCGGTCAAGTTGACGACCTCCTCTCCCTCGGGTCCTCCTTCTTGGTAGCTCGCCGTTTCGGTCTGCTCCGTAGAGGTGAGACGTTTCCTCGAGGATGATAGAGGTTTATCTCGTCACGGGAAAGGCGCTCGGGCTTCTTTCCCACATTTGACAGGTGCAGTCCCAAGCCGATCATAACAGCCCGTCCACCGCCACAGGAGGTCTCGAAGGGGTTGCAGCATCCAAGCACCTCGAAGAGACCGTAGACCCCGTGCCTCTGCTTCGTTTCGCCGTTTGTTCCAAGGCAAGCCAGGTGACACCCTCTGGAAATAGACCACGCCAAGCCCAAGGCACAACAAACCGAGAGCACCCAACTAACCATGAGAACTGCCAGGTTCACACATTCTTCACACAAAACCTTATCAGAATTAAACCTGCAGCCCTCGTTCGAGCTTCCCGAAAATTAACAAAAGGAAAAAAAACTAGACTTAAGTGCACATTTCAATTAACCTAATACCTAACGTTTTTGTTTCTCCTGCCCGGGAAAGCCACATTTATTGAGAGACTGAGAGTGCATTGAAAATGATCAGACGGATAAATGCTGCGCAGTGAGTTAGTTACTCGTTGGGTCAATAGTATCTGCCAGTACCAGCGCTTCTAAGGCAAAATGTACTGCGCTCTGATGACCGCTTGAACTCCTAATTAAGCTGATTCATAAAGTGGCATTTAAAGCCAGAAAACCAAAAGCCATACTCTATCTGCAATGGTAGCCGGTAAACGCACCTACCCTGTAAGCATTGAATTACCCAAAATGGTTTGTTTCTACAAACCTCCAATGTCAATGCCTATCTACAAAAACAGCGCGTTCACGAGCCACCACAGTCGCAAAACCTGCTTCGCAGTTTTATTCGCGTAACTGGCGCGCATAACAATCATCACAACGAATCACCGAGATTAACGCGGAACCTTTGAAATTAAAAGAAATAAGGTCTTAATAACTAACAAATGAAAAAAAAATGCAACGTGCTCTATTTACAAATTTACAAACGGGAACCTTATGGAGGCGCCCAATTCGACAATTACTACCTCCTAATGCGCACTCGACTAGGTCGCAATCTGAAAGTCATTGGGCCTCGCCATGGGCAATAAAGGGTGCCAGACATACACTGCCCCCTCCCGTCACCTGTCAATTCGTGTGGCCGCAGCTTTCTTTCGCGTCTCGGAGAGGGAGTCCGTAAACGCGAGGAGAATCGCCATTCTTCCTTTGCTCTCGCTCTCGCGGCGCATTCCCCCTCATTGACTGTTTGACTGGCCCTGTGCGTGCGCGCGTACCTCAGCCAGGTTGCCCCTTTCAGCCGCAGTCCTACTCGCGGAGACGCGCCCTTTTCTGATGTCATCCGCCTTAGACGTCTCCGTTTTCTCAACCACCATAACGAGCCCTTTGACGTTCTGCATGATGGCCTTTTCCCTTTGCTTACGGGCTGTGGTGTGGCGTCCTTTTCAAATTTGCGCTGCGCTAAATACTTCGCTCGTTTGTGCCGTCTGAAAATTTTTTTTCTCGCCAGGCGGTCACTGAATGTGCCTCTGCTATCCCCGAGTGTCATGTTCCTGCTCTGCTTGGCCGCCATGTCAGTCTCCTCTCCTTTGGGCGGTTCAGGACTGTCGTTCAAATGCGGAAGTACAAGGGAGTTTTTCAGCGCCTCCTTGACCTTTTTAGGGCTGCTGAAACAAGCCTTGTCTCCGCAAGGAACGGCCTCCGGAAGAGCCACTGTTTCCACTTTCGTGGCGCAATCGTTCTCTGCTACCGCGATTTCTTGAGCCGTGTTACGCGGGAGAGCTTGGACCGTAGGGTCGCCAAAACTCAGGCCCTTTTTCTTTAGCAGCATCTCTGAGCGATTTGAAAACAAGTAGGGATAATGTTTGGACAGATTTTGTGATACTGCGGCTTCAGTCCTCAATAGTCCGAACGGCCCCTCAATATTCACGTTGGCTATGGGCAAGCAGACACTATTCTCCTCAACTACCTGCCGGATCCACGCATGTTCCCCGGTGAAATCCTCAGGTTGCACATACGCAGGGTGGACGATGTCCATTGTCGCAGCCGAGTCCCTAAGTACCTTACATGGCAATCCATTCACTACTAGGTCGCGAAGGTAGGGTTCTAAGAGCGCCAAGTTGTCGTCGTCATTCACGAAAGCAAAAACAATTCTAGGCTTTCTACAGCCGATCGCAAGGTGTCCAGGCTCCTGGCAACGGAAACAGACGACCGGTTTTCTAGCCTCAAACGCCTTTTTTGTTTTTCTTTCGTCTTTCATTGTGGTTGCATTCTCTCCGGAATTATCGGTCGGCGCGTCATTGGTCCCACCTCCAGCTTTCTCGTTGTGAAAGGGGCGCTTGTTTTCTTCTTTGCTGAATTGAGTGAAGGGCCTGACGCGTGTTTTCTCGGATTCGCGACGTGCGGCGAATTCATCTGCTAGCACTGCAGCCCGTTCCAAGCCCTTTTCGCCCGACCTATCTTGAATCCAAAGGCGCATCTCTTCGCTCACGGACCCATAGAACTGCTCCTTGCAGATTAGCTCCACAACCTTGTCGTGACAACCGAACGCGTCTTCGCCTTTTAGCCACTCAATTAAATTGGCTTTCAATTTATAAGTGAAATCTTGATAAGACTCGCCCGGGGTCCTAGCTGCCTCCCGAAAACGGCGGCGGAAAGCCTCCGCTGAGAGCCGATATTTTCTTAGCAGCGCAGCTTTTACTTTCTGATAATCCTCTGACTCGTCCTTCGTTAGCCATGCAATTATTTCGGTTGCTTCGCCAGGAAGAACGGTCAGAATCTGTTGCGGTCAACTCTCTCGTGCCAACCCGTTTTTCTCCCAGGTTCGTTCAAAAATAACGAGAAACAATCCCATGTCATCGTTCACCTTGTACGACGGCACGAGATCCCTTATTTTCACTCCTGCTTCACCTGAACGTCTTTCATCTAATTGAGAGGTTATTTGCTGATTGCCTGGCCAGATCCCGCTGCACGTCTACTTCTTTTAGCTTTAGTTCGTGAGCTCTCTGTTCCTCGCGTTCTTTTCTTTCTGCAGCTCTCTGTTCCTCGCGTTCCTTTCTTTCTGCAGCTTCCTTTTGATCAGCTCTCTGCCTTTCTCTTTCTTCTGCAGCGTTTTGTTCAGCTTTCTCAGCTCTTTGCCTTTCCTTCTCTTCTGCAGCGTTTTGCTCAGCTTTCTCAGCTCGTTTCTCTATCTCTTCCCATGCTTCTGAAATTTCGTCCTCAAGAGCCCCGCACTTCTCAATCGCCTCAATAAGCTGTGGCTTTCTCTGACTTTTCCCGACCTCAATTCCCAGCTCTTCACAAAGTAATAACAACTCTGGCTTTTTCCGTTTGCCCAAATCCATGGTCAATCCCGAACGAGGACTTTCTTACTCTGCTGTGACGTGAGGAAGCTTTCAACAGGAGCCTGCATGTACAGAAACTAATTCGCCGTTTTAGAAAACACACAAGCTAAAACCTGGCAAATTCTCAAAGAAAGTCAAGCGCTCACCATTCTGCTGAAGCCAGGACGAAGGGTGGAGTATCCCATTGCTGCCAACCAGCTGATATTATCTCGACCGGGTGAGGTGGGTCGTCACCGCAGGAATCAGGAGACGACGATGAAGGCGGGCATCGTGATGATGAAAAATAGAAAAGATTGTATTCACTTCATTGGTACATGGTTTTGACTCTATCCGAGTCTCGAGCGGTTCTGATTAACACGGGGGCCAGGACGGCCTTAAATCCCCTCGTGGTGGCCGATGTTTTCTTCGGGGAAGTCCTCTCTCCGGTGGTCAAGTTGACGACCTCCTCTCCCTCGGGTCCTCCTTCTTGGTAGCTCGCCATTTTCGTCTGCTCCGTAGAGGTGAGAAGCTTTCTCGGGGTTGAAGGGGATTATCTCGTCACGGGAAAAGCGCTGGGGCTTGCTTCCCACATTGGAGAGATACAGATTCCAGGAAGATCATAACCTGCCGATGACTCCTTCGGGGAACTTGTGGAAGTGTCAGACCTCTGTCGGGCGGTCAAGTTGACGACCTCCTCTCCCTCGGGTCCTCCTTCTTGGTAGCTCGCCGTTTTCGTCTGCTCCGTAGAGGTGAGACGCTTCCTCGAGGATGAAAGAGGTTTATCTCGTCACGGGAAAGGCGCTCGGGCTTCTTTCCCACATTTGACAGGTGCAGTCCCAAGCCGATCATAACAACGTCAAAGAGAGGCACACACCTACTGGTCCGGCACCCCATGTTGGTACCAAAGGTATTCACACTCAGCGTTTCAAGCCGGGCTCAGAGAGGTTCACTGAAGAGCGGTGCATACTCAGTGTCACGTGTCCCGAGCTGCATCCCAAATGGACCATGCCGGTGTCAAACGGGTTCATTGAAGAGCGGCACACAAGTACACGTGCCCAATACCAAGTAACGCAAGTTGATCCGACGGTTGGATTCGAACCCCGTTCCCTCTTGACAGCAGCCTGATGCGCTACTCACGCGACCACATATGTTACCCAGTGACCCAAGTTGGTGAAAAAATGGTTAGAGATATAGATATATACGCAGATAGATAGACAGCCAGCCCCAGCGAAGTGCATGCAGTACCCGAGGAATGCTAGTCGCATTGAATGAGTTGGGCAGGCGGTGTAATGCGTAGGGCAGATAACGCATGGTTCATCAGACTTGCAGGATGGGTGCCAAGGAAAGAATGCGCAGTCGGGAACGGCAGCGAATTAGGCCAGGCGAAGACATTTGGAAATTTGCAGGCACAACCTGGAACCAGCTAGAGCAAGACAGAGCTAATTGGAGATCGCTGGGAGAGGTCTTCGTCCTGCAGTGGACATAATCGTGATCATCAGTATCATAATAAAATTATGATAATGATGACCATGATGATGATCAAGGAACCACGCTGCTCTGAGTGGTGAGCCTAATTGGATGCAAGGATTGAATTATTGGCGGCTTCTCAACGAGACTGCGAACAACACGCACTTTATTTATTCATGTATAATGGTCGAGTCGTTTTTTATTTAAAGCTTCGTGCTTGATATCTGGAACACTTCACTTACGGGGCCTTACAGCGTTTGCAAAGGTTTTGAGAAATATAACCCACGGTGACCCCTCCCCGCCCCCCCTTTTTTTTTCCCCTTACTATTCGGGTACGGAAATTGGTTCCCTTCAGAAGTGGAGTTACTTGCGCAGTTATCTTTGTAAATACCAAACTTACGTTATTTCTTAAGGTATCGATATTAGATAGATACAGCGAAAGCATGTCCTCCGTGACGTTTTCTCTAAGCAAACTCTCACAAACAAATTCGTACGTATCTGACCCCTAACGCCGAACACCACGGACGCACGCTTCGACAAGCGGCATAGAACACCCTTTGTCACGAGCAAGCCATCGCGTTTAGTCGCTCTGCACGTTTCGATCCATACTTGCACTAGAAGAAACCGACGCATCAGAAACGCCACGAGTGCAACACGACACTATGGATCACCACTGAATACTTAAACAAATAATCCATGTATGATGTACTGCATGTACGTGTCCAGTCTGGCTATAATTCAAAGAAAATCATTTCTTCGTGTAACAAGCTGCTCTTTAATACTAATATTTATACCTAGAAGACCACACTTCTTATCACACACATGTGATTCATGAGCCAATCACGCCACGACTGCTTCGCTTTACGTAGATGTCAAGTGGAGCAGAGTCTGCCTGTTTTTTGCACGTCGGAAGGTCGCTGAAAGCAACACTGGCTGGGAAAAAGAGCGGCCGTGAGGTCGATCCCGCCGCCTCCGAATTTAAACAACCTTGCCACCGTGACCTCGGGTACTACCCAGACAGGAGTTGCTCTGCTGGTTCGTCTTGATCACCTTATTCAGTTTGGTGGCACGGTACTGGGGACGTATTTTCGGACGATCGCTTTCGGCGATACTATCACTTTCACTTGACGGATGACATTCACGCTGTACTATTCGAGCGGTTTTGCTCAAGCAGCCAATCATCGCCCACTGAAAGTGGTGTATCTCCAAAAGTAACCATCCGAGCATACCTCCCCCATATACAGGCGGGTGGTGCGCTAAATATGCACCATCGTCTTATCCCGTTATCTTTTCAACTCTGTAATAAGTTTTCGGTGGTCGTCATCGCCGCTACGGGGGCTTGTTCATATTAGAGAATTCGGCGTCAAGAACGGCGCTGAAATCTCGTCGGCGGCAGAAAATCCCACCGGTAAGGCCCTTTCCACGCCAAAATATTTTAGACAAATTTCTTACACCGATGCCGCCGAAATGCCTTGCCGCAGGTATGGGGGTCATTAAAATCCAAACTGAAAGTGAAAATACTGTAAGGAAGATAACGAACATCGGCGCAGAGTCAGCAGCATCGGCAGCATAAAGATCGCAGCACAGGCTCGAGCTAGGGGACTGTGCTCGGTGCATCCTACAACCGGCTGTCGCTACGAACCTCAATAAATCTCCTTTAAAAGTGGTGGAGCCGTGCTGGGTAAGGTTCCACTCTACCATCCTGGAACTTCGTTCGGACGCTACCCTCTGCCATGCCGGACGCCGACCAGCATACTCTTCCATCGCCACCCGTCCCTTGCGCTGGCACCGTTCGCCAGCTCCCGGGAGCCTCCCAACTTCAACGGAACCGACAACAACGACGTTGAAGAGTGGTTGTCGTCCTACGAGCGGGTGAGCGTTCATAACAAATGAAATGACTCGGAGAAGCTGCCTTACGTATCATTATATCTCGCGGGCGTGGCCAGTCTCTGGTTCAGAAATCATGAGAGGGATATTCGAACGTGGTCGGCGTTCAAGACGTCGATTACCGAAGTATTTGACCGACCCGCCGTCAGGAAACTCCGAGCCGAGAAGCGTTTGCGTACACGCGCACAGGACACGGGTGAGACGTTCACCAGCTATATAGAAGACGTCCTCGATTTGTGCAGGCGCGTGAACGCTGCCATGACGGAAGCGGGAAATATCAAGCACGTCATGAAGGGAATCGATGATGACGCGTGCCAGATGCTTCTGGCCAAGGACCCGCGCACTGTTGGCGACGTTATCAGCTTGTGCCAGAGCTATGACGAATTGCGTAAGCAGCGAGCTCTGACAAGGCGACATCCCACACCTAATGCGGCCTCACTCTGCAGCCTGACCACCGGCCCCCAACAAGCCTCCCTGATAACCCAAATCAAGGATTTCGTCCGCGAAGAAGTCGAGAAGTCGCACGACAGCTATCTGTGGTGTCTATCACTCCGGAGTCTGCCAGCACTTTGCCGTCTCCTCTCCGTAATGTTATCCATGAAGCGGTTGCGAAAGCGCTGCCGGCTGTTCACCAGCAGGATAACGTGGCTACACCGGTCACTTATGCTGCCGATGCTGCTGACTCTGCGCCGACGTTCGTTGTCTTCCTTACAATAGTACTTTCTTAATTGCAACACGGCATTCAGTACGATGGGGGAACTACCTATTTGTTAGAAAACTTTAGCGATTTCATTGATGCCCAACTCGATCAAAATAAAATTGTGTAGGGACTTTTACTCGATTTGAGGAAAGCGTTCGACGCAATTGACCATAATATAATGCTTGAAAATTTTACAACGTAGGCTTTTGTGGATCATATGAAACTAATGACAAACTACTTCACTGAAAGATAGCAGATGCTTAGAGTTGGCGATACACACAGTGTACTACTGACAAATAAATATGGTGGTCCACAAGGGTCTGTCTTGGGATCCATTCTAGTTAACCGGTATGTAAACGATTTTTCTCACTTAGCTCTGAATAGAAAGTTATACCAGTTTGCAGATGACAGTGTACTTCTCGTGGGACATGAAAACGCGGATGAGAGTGTGAACCAAATACAAGAATATATATGTAAGCTTATTACGCCGTTTCAAGTGGACTACATATTTATAAACATATACAAAACTCGATTTATGCCCTTTTACAGTAAGAAATATCAAACTTATGAAGTCAATTTATGCAATAATAGCCGTTTTTCTCGTTCACGTGCGAGAATGACACACTCGACAAAAGTAAAGTGTCTTGGAATGTTTTTTGACTAACATTTATACTGGGTTTTTCACATAGAGCACCTTGCGCAGTGGCTGCGAGTCGTTTGTGTCAGTATATACAAAACCAGATCCGTCTGCAATGTAAACATAGGAATGATCTATGAATCTTTTGGTGAATCTCTCGGTACAATATGTGTAGGTTAGCTAGGGCATCTATAGACTACTAAGTGTGGTAAGCAGAATACTGAAAAATATAGCACGCAATATGTTTTGTGGGTTCAAAAGCTACAAAGACAATATTGTAGATATTGTTACGCGAAGAACGAGTCAGTAAGACGGGCAACTATTTACAGGTTGTATTTACAACAGCGGTTGCAACGCTGACCGCTTAGGTTCACAGCGCGAGCCCAGCTCGTTCTTCCTCTTCTTTTCTCGAGTGATGGCGCTCGCGCGCCTCGGTCAAACAATCAAATACCACACGCGTGTAGCATAATCCCCCGGCGGCAGAAGCGACGTCCCGGAGCGTCTAAATGTCATCACTGGGAGGGTGATACTGCTTCAGTCGTGTAACGTGCACGATATTGCTGAACTGGGAAGCAGATGGGGCGTCAGGGGCGATCTCGTATGTGACGGGAGTCACGGCACGAAGCACTCGGTAGGGGCCTGTGTAACGCGACAGCAGTTTTTCTGACAGGCCGACCTGACGCGACGGAGACCATAGAAGCACCATAGAACCAGGCGGGAAGTGCACGTCTCGGTGTCGCTGGTCGTACAAACGCCTTTGACTCTCTTCGGAGTTCAGAAGGCGGTCACGGGCAATTTCCCTTGCGTGAGCAGCGCGGGCGACGGCATCAAGTGCAATTTCACTGGTGGGTGCCGCGTGAACAGGGAGAGTTGTGTCGAGGGGCAGTGCTGGTTCTCGGCCGAACAGGAGGAAAAATGGGGAATAGCCGGCTGTGTCGTGGCGCGAGGAATTATAGGCAAAGGTGACAAACGGCAGAGTGAGGTCCCAGTCTGTGTGGTCTGAAGAGACATACTTCGCGAGCATGTCTGTGAGAGTGCGATTAAGACGCTCCGTGAGGCCATTTAGTTTGCGGATGGTATGACGTAGATAGCTTGTGCCTCGTGGCGCAGGACTGCAGGATGTCTGCGATAACTTTTGACAGGAATGTCCGGCCACGGTCTGTGAGAAGTTGTCGCGGAGCTCCATGTAATAAAATCACGTCGCGTAAAAGAAAATCGGCAACATCTGTGACGCAGCTTGTAGGGAGCGCTGGGGTGATGGCGTAGCGCGTGGCGTAATCTGTGGCCACAGCGATCCACCTGTTCCCAGAGGTAGAAAGAGGAAAGGGACCAAGTAAATCTAAACCAACCCGAAAGAATGGCTCCGCGGGAATGTCGATTGGTTGTAGGTACCCAGCAGGTAGCGTCGATGGTGTCTTGCGTCGCTGGCATTAATCACACGCAGCTACGTATCTTCGAACGGAGCGAGCAAACCCAGGCCAAAAGAAGCGTCTGCGGATCCGGTCGTAGGTACGTGACACACCGAGGTGACCGGCAGTGGGGAGGTCGTGAAGTTCGTGGAGAACAGCCGAGCGAAGGTGTTTAGGGATCACAAGGAGTAATGCTGGGCCGTCGGGGTGAACGTTGTGGCGGTAGAGTACGCCATCTTGAAGTGTGAATAAGCGAAGGGAACTGTCGGCAAGTGGAGATTCCAGGCGGTCAATGATGACACGCAAGGACGGGTCACGGCGCTGCTCGTCGGCGACATGGACCAGTGGAAAAACAGAGAACGCAGGTGTCGGTGTCAGGCTCAGACGTAGAGGTCGGGTCTTCGACTGGGTAGCGAGAGAGGCAATCTGCGTCCTGGTGTTGGCGTCCCGACTTGTACGTCACTGTGTAGGGATATTCTTGTAGTCGGAGAGCCCAACGACCGAGCCGGCCAGTAGGATCCTTGAGCGACGAAAGCCAACACAGCGCATGATGGTCTGTGATTACTGAGAAGGGGTTGCCATATAAATATGGGCGGAACTTTGAAACAGCCCAGACGAGAGCAAGACATTCGCGCTCGGTAATCGAATAGTTGCGCTCTGCAGTTGTCAGGAGTCGGCTAGCGTAGGCTATAACGCGGTCGTGTCCGTGTTGGCGTTGCGCTAAGACGGCGCCGATCCCATAACCACTGGCATCGGTTCGGACCTCTGTAGGTGCGGACGGGTCAAAGTGGGCCAAGATCGGTGGATTAGTCAAAATCGTGATAAGGCGTGAAAATGCGGCAGCCTGAGGGGAACCCCACGTAAAAGGCACGTCTTTCTTCATAAGTTCTGTGAGTGGTTGAGCGATTGCTGCGAAATCTTTCACGAACCGTCTGAAATAAGAACAGAGCCCCACAAAACTCCGGACGTCTTTGACAGACTGAGGTACAGGGAAAGCCGTTACTGCTCGAACCTTCTCCGGGTCGGGTTGTACTCCGGAAGCATCGACGAGATGGCCGAGCACTGTAATCTGTCGGCGCCCGAAGTAGCACTTCGATGAGTTTAATTGGAGCCCAGCCTTGCGGAAGACGTCAAGGATGGCTGCAACGCGCTCAAGGTGCGTCTCAAATGTAGGAGAAAACACAAGGACGTCGTCGAGGTAACAAAGGCAAGTTGACCATTTGAAACCTTGAAGCAGAGAGTTCATCATCTGTTCGAACGTGGCGGGGGCATTGCATAAACCGAACGGCATAACCTTAAATTGGTAGAGACCATCTGGAGTGACGAAAGCGGTCTTTTCTTGATCTTGCTCATCGACGGAAATGTGCCAATAACCAGAGCGAAGGTCAATGGACGAAAAGTATTTGGCACCGTGAAGACAATCAAGAGCGTCGTCAATTCGTGGTAAAGGGTAAACGTCCTTCTTAGTGATTCGGTTTAGGTGGCGGTAATCAACGCAGAAACGCCACGTGCCATCTTTCTTTTTGACGAGCACGACCGGCGACGCCCAAGGACTCGACGAGGGCTCAACAATGCCTTTGGCGAGCATCTTGTTTACTTCCTGCTGAATAACTTGCCGCTCTGCCGTGGACACACGATACGGTCGGCGGTGAATGGGAACAGCATCACAAGTGTTTATCCGATGCTGAACAAGGGACGTCTGACCAAGTGGGCGATTTTCAGTGTCAAATATGTCGCGGTAGGACAACAAAAGGCGATATAGGGCGGCTGCTTGGTCAGGGGCGAGGTCCGGAGCGACCATGGGACGTAATGGGCCGTCGAGGTTCAAGGCATCCTGTGGGTAATCAGGAGGATCTGGAGACACGTCGGCTGCAAAAGCAGTGACGTAGTCGTCTGTCACAGACCGGAGCGTGGCCACCACTATGCCTTCAGGTAACACTTGCTTCGTCAAGCCAAAATTGATGACGGGGAGACACATCCGATTAGCGGCAAGGGTAACGACGGAGTGTGGCACAGAGACGTCGCGCGCCAGGAGGACGTCACGAATAGGTGCAACGACATAGTCGCCATCAGGCACGGTTGCCGTTGAGGCCAATTCGACGAAGGTTAGGGCTTTTGGATGTAACCGAACAAACGCTGTAGTGCAGAGGGTGTTCGGTTGTTCGGGGCGAACGTCGGAAACAAGAGGAAGCTCGAGGCACAGCGTACCGGTGGAACAGTCGATGAGGGCAGAATGCGTCGTCAGAAAGTCGAGCCAGAAGATGAGGTCGTGAGGGCAACTGGTCAGCACGGTGAACAGGACTGGAACGTGGCGGTCAGCAATTCCTACGCGCGCAGTGCACATACCACTGACGGCAACAGTGGCGCCATTAGCGACGCGTACGGCCCGAGTGATGGCAGGCGTAAGAACTTTTTTGAGGCGACGACAAAGATTAGCGCTCATTATGGACACTTGGGCTCCAGTATCAACCAATGCCTTGAATGAAACACCATCCACGTCTACGTCAATTAGGTTCGCGTTCGTGAGGAGCGTCAGCGGAGGATTTGTACAGGACGGACGGGATGCAGCACTACCTCCAAGAGCTGCATGGCCTAGTTTTCCATCCGGCGGTTTGGCGAGGAAAAGCGGCGAGGTTGGGGTGACGGGGAGCGACGGCGTTGAGGCAACGGCGAACGCCCGGAGGAGCGGCTGTCAGGGGCATCAGAAGTAGAGTACGGACGGCGAGGTGAGTAACGGCGAGCGTCGGCGTATGGGCGAGGAGCAGGGAATGAGCTCCAGTACGGCGGCATCCAGGTGCTGCGGCAGTGGCGGGATACGTGACCAACTCGGTGGCAGCGGAAGCAGATCGGTTTGTCGTCGGGGGTACGCCATTCAGCAGGATTGCGTGGTCGGGGAGCGAAATACTGGTCGTTGAAGGATGTGGCCATGGGAATGGATGCCGAATCAGGGCGGGAGACAGAGCAGGCGGTAGGGATGCCAAGGTTTGCAATTTCTTGCCGCACAACTGCTTGTATGACGGAAATAGTAGGAGCCGCTGGGTCAAAGGTACCGTCGAGGGGTCGTGGATGAAGGGGGGCCGGACTCGCCGCTTCAATCTCACGGCGAACGATGCGAGTGACGTTCTCTTGAAAAGATCGTGTGGCAGGAAGAGCGGAGCAAGAGGACGTGGCAGGAGTGTTTGGGAGCCGGGAAAACTGTGGGACGACGCGGCAGCTTTTGGCTACCTCGAAGCGGCGGCATTCTTTGACGATGGCGTCGACAGTAGAGACGTCGTTATAGACGAGCAAATTGAAGGCGTCGTCCGCGATGCCTTTTAGGATATGGCCCACCTTGTCAACCTCGGTCATGTGCTCGTCGACTTTCCGGCAAAGCGCGAGCACTTCCTGTATGCAGGCGACATACGATTCTGTCGACGACTGGACACGGGTAGCAAGCTCCTTTCGCGCAGCCTGTTGGCGACCTGACGGGTTGCCAAAGGGGTCGCGAAGCCGCTCATTGAAAGTGTCCCAGCTGGATATCTCAACCTCATGGATGCGAAACCAGACAAGCGGTGTCCCGTCCAGATAATATATCACATTGGCAAGCATGATGGTAGGGTCCCAGTGGTGACTTCGGCTAACACGCTCATACATGCTGAGCCAGTCGTCGACGTCAACGCCATTTTGGGCGGAGAATGTCCCAGGATCACGGAGACTAGGAACCGTAACGTACGTTGTGGTAGGCGCCGCAGGTGTAGGTGGCGACGGGGTGTTTCCATCGAAAGCCATGGCGGAGAAGACGACGGTGCGGCCGCTTCGGAGCTCCGTGGCGAGGACGGGGATCGTTCCACCTCCACCACGATGTTACGCGAAGAACGAGTCAGTAAGACGGGAAACTGTTTAGAGGTTGTATTTACAACAGCGGTTGCAGCGCCGACCGGTTAGGTTTGGTTTGGTTTGGTTTGGTGCCTGTAGATATAGCACAACCCACTACGGGGGATTGGCCATGAATCGGGCGGCAGTGGGAAGAAAAATGAAGGATACCTAAATGGGATTTTATTACTTAAGAATGAGATAATCAATGAATTATAATCGTTAATATTAATTTTCATGCTATAGCATCTTAAAATTTGAAGCAAGCATTTTTGTTGTCTTGTGAAAAAAAATTAGCATGGCAGTCTCTTTGTTTCCATTACAAAATTAAATATGGCATCACATACGTTCCTATTACAGTGCCCTAGTGCCGACGCCCCCAGAGATAGAATGATAGGTAGCCGTGGCCTAGTGGTAGAACGCCCGCCTCGGCTGCGGGAGGCTGTGGGTTTCGATTCTCACCGCCGCCGAGCACCCACTGGTTCAAAAGGGTACAAGCGTACCCTGGCCTGGCGTTCGGCTTCCTTCAGGGGTGATACGCTTGGGAAAGGAGCCTGCTCTCTTTTACTGTGGTACTTAAAAGTCACATATTCTCATAGAGGTATAAAATACAAACTCTTAAACCACGTGAGCTAGGCAACATTGAAAAATGGGAGAGGTTTAAAGCACCCACACACTACGAAGTATGGTTACTTCAATTAATTTCCTATGTCCGGAGGTAACAACATTTAAAAAGCGAATACATGTGATACGTTAATGAGTTATTAGTAAAAAAGGTGCGTTATCGAACCATTTATAGTGTTCATACGATAGTATTTGCCTCATGAACTTCAGAATTATGGATAGCGGACAAAATGGTTTAGGTAGCTATTGCTTTATTGCCCATTTGGTAAACTTATGGATAACCTCAACAATGTGCAGACCACTATCAATGTGTACTTCTTCTTTCTGTGGTTTGACGTGGCAAAACTAGTTCTGATTATGAGGCACGCCGTTGTGGAGGGCTCCGGATTAATTTTGACCACTGGTGTTCAACGCAAACATACGGGCGTTTTTGCATTTCGCCTCCATCAAAATGCGGCCGCCGCGGCCGAAATTCGATCCCGCGATCTCATGCTCAGCAGCGCAACGCTTTAGCTGACCAAGCCACCGCGGCGGGTACTATCAATGTGTAAAGCTTTTTTCTGTTTTTTTATTTATTTTTAATTAAATGGAAAATATGTACTGTGTGCTTGAAGTATGTATGAGGTTTATAACGTTTAGCTTCTCATCTGCAGTGATGCGTGTTCATGTAGAAAATTGGGATATGGTTCTATCACGCTTATATAGTCTTCACAGTAGTGTAGGATTTATCTTTGTATCAAACTGATAAACAACATGTGATTCAAATCTAGCAGGAAATGTTACATTTCTGTATATAAGAAATCTGGTTATCTGTTCACGTATGATCATTAATTAAGTAACAGGTGCCCATTCCCGCAAAAAATCATGTGTGCTTGAGCAGTCTAGCCAAACTCCAACCACAAATGAAGCACGCTCAATAAAATGATGTACAGTCACTTCTAAACTGTTTACAAACGTAGAAACACACTTCCTGTGCGTTTGGTGATGTTTTACTTGGACATGCAGTAGAAGTTTTTCAATGGTGACGCAAATGTAAGTTTCTTGTGCCTCGTACGACGCTTTAGCTAGCTCGCTCGAACTTGAAGACTCCCATGGAAGCCTTTATGGAGCCTTCGTACAGAGCTCGCAAAAGCCCCCATCCCACAGCACATCATCACTATGGTATTTCATTAAAAAAAATCGGGGTAGCTTGCACTAGTGGCGCAAGGCTAAAGACACAGCGGAGCTGATCGGTTCGTAGCTGGTCCTGGCTATACAAAGTGATGCTAAGCTATGCGAAGTGCATAAGCATTTCCTCGTGGTCCGTGGCAACGGGGAACGCCTCGCGAAGCACTTGCAGTCCGAGCACACGTAGCGGAAGTGGGGCGAAAGCTATGCACAGTGTACGGGCGGCGCGCATCAGTCACGGACACCGCGAGCGTTCGGCGCTAATGCTGGGAAACGCAGAAGCGCCGATGGCGTCGGCAGCACTTCTGCGCGTTGCCTTGTTGGTGCTGCTACAATTTGTTTCTCTCTCGCTCTGGCTCTCATTTTCTGTTTCTCTCTCTCGAGCATAGCGCGCGACGCTCTGCGAGGTGGTTGCTAGGCAACGCAGTGGCAGGCGGCACACATTACGGCCGGCTTAAAGATCTCCACTGTTAAAAATTAGCTTAGCTTGCACTGTAGGTGCAATGTTAAAGAGACAAAGCAGCTGATGGGCACCTAGCTAGTCCTGGCTTTTGGGCTAGGCTAAGCACTACCAAGTCACCCCTAGCATTTTCCGGAATTTATTAATTATTGATCGATCATTGATTGGCTATTGATTAGCTATCGCAAGGTATTGGTCACGCATTTGGGCTAGGCTGAGCACTACCAAGTCGTCCCCAGCATTTACCGGAATTTATTGATTTGTCAACTTATATTTCGATTAGCTATTGATTGGCTATCAATTGGCTATCGCAAGGTATTGGCCACTTATTTAGGCTATAAGCACTACCCCTTTCTTGATAGGTATCTCTACTTTTCTTGTGGATAACCAATGTTGCTGTGCAATCCTTGTAGATATTTTCCAAGATATTCACGTGTGCCTCCTTTACTCCTTGATAAAGCAATATCTCTGTGATTGCTGGTATCTACTGAATCAAATGCTTTTTCATAATCTATGAAAGCCACATAGAGAGGTTGAGTGTACTCCGGAATTTCTCTATTAACTGATTTATGACATGGATATGATCCATCGTAGAATATCCCTTCTGAAGCCAGGCTATTCTCTTGGTTGACTCAAGTCACCCTCAAGTTGACTCAAGTCACAACAGTCAAGTGTTGCCCTGATTATATTGGAAATTATCTTGGTGAATATTTTATAGAATACTCGAACAAGTTAATGCGTCTATAATTCTTCAATTCTTTAACGTCCCCCTTCTTATGGATGAGTATAATGTTGGCGTTCTTCCAGCTTTCTAGTACACTTGAAGTCTGAGGCATTGCGTATAAAGGGCCGCAAGCTTTTCAAGCATGATATCTCCTCCATCTTTGATTACATCGACTGTTATTGCATCTTCTCCAGCAGCTTTTCGCCTGGTCATGTCTTTCAAGGCCCTTCTAACTTCATCGCTAGTTATAGAAGGAGCCTCTGTATCCTGTTCATCACTGCATCGAATGAAAGTAGCTTGGCTGCCCTTGCCACTGTACAGCTCAGTATAGAATATTCTTCCACTGCTTTTACTATGTCATCGAAAGTGCAAATGATATTACCCTGCTTATCTTTCAGTGCATACATTTTGCCTTGTCCTTTACCAAGTTTTCTTCTCACTGATTTCATGCTTCGTCCATATTTTACTGCTTCCCGAATATTTTCCACGATTTAATTTTGGATATCCCTTACTTTCTTCTTGTTGATCAGTTTCGACAGTTCACCGAATTCTATCTGATTTCTCGAGTTTGACACTTTCATGTTTTGCCGTTTCTTTATTAGGTCCTTTGTTGCGTGGGAGAGCTTACCTACTTACTGGTTGCCTTGGTTCCTTACCTCCCACTTCAATTGCTGCTTCTGAGATCAGCCTAGTGATGGTTTCATTCATTACCTCTATGTTGTCTTCATATTCCTGTTCTAAAGCTGCATATTTGTTTGCGAGCACCAGCCTGAATTCCAGCACCTAAAGCTGCATATTTGTTTAGAGCACCAGCGTCTAGGTTGGCCTGTTTCTTCTTGACGAATTTTATTCTTCTCTCTTCAAATTGACAGAAATCCTAGACCTCACTTACCTATGGTCACTGCAGTTTATCCTACCTAATGCTTCTACATCATGCACTATTCTGGGATCAGCAGAGAGTATGAAATACATTTCATTCCCCGTCTCTCCATTAGGGCTTTTCCAGGTCCGCATCCTGTTGCTACGCTTCCTGAAGAAGGTATTCATTATTCGGAGCCTACCCCTTTCCGCGAAGTCTACCAACATCTCTCCTATAGAACCAATGCCGTAGTTGCCAATTGCTTGCTCACCAGCCTGCTTTTCCCCCACTTTCGCATTGAAGTCGCCCATGTCTATAGTATACTGAGTTTGCACCTTTCTCATTGATAATTCAACATCTTCATAAAACTGTTCTATTTCTTCATCATCGTGACTGGAGGCTAAGCGTAGGCTTGTACTACCTTTATTCTATACCTCCTATTCAGCTTTATTACGATGACTGCTACCCCCTCACTAATGCTGTAGAATTCATCAATGTTGCCCGCTATGTCCTTATGGACTAAAAATCCTACTCCGAATTCTCTCTTATCTGGAAGACCTCTGTAGCAGAGGACGTGGCCGTTAGTCAGCACTGTACAAGACTCACCAGTTCTTCTAACCTCACTAAGGTCAATAATATCCCAGGCAATACCTGATAATTCTTCAAACAGCCCTGCTAAGCTAGCCTCACTCGATAGGGTGCGCGTGTTGAACGTTGCCGGGTTCAGTTTCCAGTGGCGGCCTGTCCGGACCAAGTGATTCTTAGCAGCCTCTGCTGCGTCGCAGGTCTGACCGCCGCCTTGGACAGGTGCTCCACAGCCGCTAGGGACTGAGGTCCATGGGTTCATCGTAGTAGTCATGAGGGAGGTAGTGGCCGAATACTGCACCAGGGAGGCCAATTCGTGTTCTGGTGAGGGAGTGACTTTGTTGAAGCTTAATTAGTGGGCCTTCCTAATTTGGTTACACCTGGACTCCTATAGCCCCACTAGCTCTCGGCAACATTTTTTTGTCGGTGTCAGGCGCCGCTCTATACCTATCAAGAAAGGGGTCAGGCAAGGAGAGGCAATCTCTCCTAAGCTATTCACTGCATGCTTAGAATAAGTATTCATGCTCTTAGACTGTGAAGGCTTATGAGTGAGGATCAACGGCGAATATCTCACAAACCTTAGGTTTGCAGATGACATTGTCCTATTCAGCAACAATGGGGAAGAATTGCAGCAAACGATTGAGGACCTTAACCGAGAAAGTGTAAGGGTGGAGTTAAAGATTAATATGCAGAAGACAAACATAGCGTTCAATAGCCTGGCAAGGGAACAAGAATTCAGGATCGCCAGTCAGCCTCTAGAGTCTGTAAAGAAGTATATATGTTTATCTAGGTCAATTACTCACAGGGGACCCTGATCATGAGAAAGAAATTTACAGAAGAATAAAATTGGGTTGGAGTGCATACGGCAGGCACTGCCAAATCCTGACTGGGAGCTTACCACTGTGGTTGAAAAGAAAAGTGTACAATCATTGTATTCTACCGGTGCCAACTTGGAGGTTAACAAAAAAGCTCAAGAACAAGTTAAGGACCGAGCGATCGAACGAAAAATGTTAGGCCTAACATTATGAGACAGGAAGAGAGCAGTGTGGATCAGAGAACAAACTGGTATAGCCGATATTCTAGTTGACACTAAGCGGAAAAATTAGAGCTGTGCAGGCCATGTAATGCGTAGTATGGATAACCGGTGGAGCATTAGAGTTACAGAATGGATACCAAGAGAAGGGAACCGCAGTCGAGGACGGCAGAAAAGTAGGTGGGGTGATGAAGTGAGAAAATTTGCAGGCGCAACTTGGAATCAGCTATAGCGCTGACTATCAATCGCCTATCGATGACTGACTAAGCTTAAGTAGCCCGAACCATGCTTAGCTAGGCTTAGCCAGGCTCAGCTTCGCTAGTTCACAGGGGTATGTGCTGTTGCGCTTGGAGCCTTTCTGCACAGCCGCCAGGATCGGCGCACATTTTTGGATTCAGCAGACACATAATGCCCGGCTAGAACAGCTCCGCTGTTAAAAGTTTGCACACGCTGTGTAGCTGTGTGACAGAGCTATAAGGTATTAGGTAAGCGTCTGAGGAGATTAGAAGGCGAGGGCATCGATATATCAGCCGCGTCTAGCAATTTGACTGTAATTTGTCCCTCCTAACCCAACCGTCACGATGGCGTACTTGAGCGCGTTGGAGAGTTTCTCTGTTGCGTAGTCCGCGCATATTGAGTTCTCGAAGGCAAGTCTGAAGAAGTAGGCACGCTCGAAGTGTTTGTAGCATGCACTGCCTCTTGACTTCGCACACTTGTAGAGACTACAACTGCCACAGGCATCAACGTCCACATACTGCCCGAGTTCAGCGACGAACTGTTCCCGTCTGATGTGGTTAACGCAATTGCTGACAAGCCATAAGGTGGTTGTATTATTTGACTTCCAGAGGGCATTCTTGTTTGTCGGCGAAATCGTAGGCTCGGAGTCACGGCGGATAACAACCCTACCGTAAGGCACGTGGATGCTCGACTCCAACCGGTACGCCATGGTCCATTTGAATGTGTAGTGTATGAGGTCGAAGTCGACAACCTCGGTGTTTGGCGGTGCTTCTATTGAGTAGAAGATCCACTTCTCCCCAGCTCGGATGCCTCGACGGAACGTCCGAGATGGTTAAGTCGCGCACATGAAACACGACGTCGTCGCTGGATTCGGCCAGACGCCGGTCGTTAGTGACGAGGCGTTTGGCAATACACTTCCCGAGCTCAACTTCACTGTTTCTCGCGTCGTCGAGTGTCCCGTACTACATCGGACAGAAGATGGTCCACATTATGATCTGCGGTAAACGTGGCGTTTCCGCAGAGCTCCCAAAGCGGAGGCCATGCCTGAGGCCATCTCGGGAAGCATTCTGCGTTACGAAAAAAAAAAAACATCAACAGGGCTATTAAAATTAGCAGTACTTGCTTGCGGTTTTATTGTCGCCATGACGGAACTACAGGGCTCGCAGAGAAACAACAAGACTCATTGTCCTGCAAGAACAGCAAAATGTTCCGAAGGTGCGCAACTGTAGTGACTGTGAAGCGTTAACATTGAACAGAGTCATTTCCATGCGTAGGCGTGCCATAGAGGAACAATTTAATTACCAGGGAAATTTATCCACTACAGCGTTCAACGATCATATCCGTTGATGAAAAAATAGCGAAATAATTCAATAGGGCGTAGATGGAATGCATACGGGTACCATTTAAATAGGGTTTATCATTTGCGGGTCTTATATTTTTGAAATTTGGGGCGTTAAAACTTGACTGCTAACTCATCTATACAAACCCTCGTTGGCTTCTACTCATTATTCTTACTTTGAAAATAAACCACATAGACAAAAGCAACAAATACGTGTTTAGCGACGCCTATATTACTTCGATCTTTGCTCCTTAAAAAAAATCGGGAAGTTTCAATATTAGTGCACACAAGCATACTTCGAGAGCGGTGTGGTGCTTCTCCTTATCTTAAAAGCACTTGTTGACGTTCGTTATCACATGCATTTCGAGCATTCTTACGTACATGTTAGACATGTCGGGCCTTTCGTCCTTGTTTGGCGTCGTCCCGCTTTACTGGTCATTGTAATACCAGCTAGCCGAATTACAAATTATTATTACGATAGCAATTATATGGACACTTCATCCGGATTTCTGCCGTCGCCGTCGTCGTCGCCGTGAGGTTCCCTATAGATAAAATCTTCGCCGCGCGCCGTATGCCCGAGCGGAAGCGTGCGGGGACGCGCGCTATCACGGAGAGCGAACGCACTCATCTCCCACGCGCAAGCAGGAAGTAGGAAGCCAGCGCCGGAGGGAGCGGGGGGGGGGGGCACTTTTACTCTGCCAACAACCGCGCTCGTCGCTCGTCCGCACCGTCTCTTATCTCCACACGTGTCTGACCTTTATGCGCCGTGCATTCGCCGCTCAGTTTCCGTTGAAGCGATAGACCGCACGTACCTTCGCCCGCTGCTGCGGCGTATGCTTGCTGCCAGCGTTTTGACAGTCGTTGTCTGCAGTCATTCAGTGTGATCTATTCGTGTTTGTTTGTGCGCGCTCACACCACGCTTGTTCATTCAGTTAGTAATAGTCGGGCGACATTTTCCAACGCACGCTACACATGCAACGCTGCCCGGATCGGCAGTGCAGCAATACAGGTGTGTCCCTTCGCACGCGCTGCCCACGGGAAGCGCTTCTCATCAACACCACCGTTTCACACGCGCCTTCTCGTGGTCATCGAGTCTCACTTCATGTCGGTCTACTTGCGCCGCAGCACACCTACTTACTTAATCAGCTCATGTTTACTACAATTCATATTGCTACCAAAGCCGCTCACCTTACTTCGTATGACATTGCTGTGTTGCTATCGCATTCATTGCTTCGCCCTTAGGGTGAAACTGTGACATTTTTTAATACCAGCGAGCCGAATCAGCCACCCTTCGTTGAACGCAATAAACCTGGGAAACGTCCTCTCAACGTCACCGCTACCATTCGCAAGGCAGGGTATCGTCAGCGCGGCTTTAGCTTCCTAGCGCATTACCCCCGTTTACATGTCTGCGACGTACGGGAAATGCGATGCAACGCGCCATCATCGCATTCATGCAAACGCGGTTACTTAAAAAGCAACCAGGGCGTGGTTTTCTACGTGTTTTTGCGTCTCAACCAAAATGCATACGTTCGCCCATCGGCGGGAGAAGTCCGTCTGTTGTGTGTTTCGACTGTATTCAAGTGAATAATTACGGGTTTTTAAAGCGAACCTATCTTTGCTTCTTCCCTCCCCTTTCCCCCTTTGCGTACTGCTTGCTGCTGACTTGCACAATTGGCGGATACCTTACTTAATGCAAACCGGCACCGGATATAGTGGAAACCGAGACGGTGCGGAGAGCCAGGTGTTGCTGTAAGCTACATTTGCGTCCTACCTACTATGGGAGACTGGCCAAGAAATTAATGGTTTATTCCAATTTAAAATGAAGAATAGATTTACGAATGAACGCAGTGTGGACTTATCACTGTAGAAGGTAAAGTTTTCTATTAAAATATAGTCAATGAAGTCAGACCGAATGAATAATAATTAGTTTAAAAGTACACAAATAAAAAATAGAATTTAGCTGGGCATTCGTTTGGATTCCATAAGAAAATTTTTGACAGCAGAGCAAACGTCCCTTTTTTCTGAATCCGAAAGTGGAGGCCCCAAACGAAAGAATAGCAGGTTCTGTTAAGTCAAGGCCCAGTAGTCGATTAGATATTTCCAATATTCATTTTCTTGCCACAGTAAAGCGGCGTCAAGATAGAAAGAAATGTTGGATTGTTTCTTCCTCACTACAAAACGAGTTTCGCAAACTACAGACCGGCACATTCCCGCACGGCACCCTGCTACAAGCCATGTGTACTACGAGCTATACTATTAAGTGTGCTCTGCGCCCAATACCCCCCACCACATGGTATGCGAATGTGGGCAAAGCCCATCAACACCACGCATCACCGGACCAACCGTCGATCAGTGGGAGGCCCAGCTGACAAGCCCGAGCCCTGAAGACCAGGATCGCCTGGTGAGCAGGGCCAAGCTATCGGCTCAGGCCCACGGCATCCTGGCCTAGGGACGCCGCCCACCTGCGACCATTTCACCATCAGCTCATTTCTGTAGATAAAGCTTATTCCTCTTCACCGTCAGTGCTTCATAATCATTGCATCGTCGTCATCTCTCCTTTGTCATCTGCATCTTCAAGCGCCAGAACATTATCTTGAATGAGACATTTTCCGGTGAAAATGTGTCCAACATGGTCGTGTGCATTACTGCATACTTTCAATTAGTCGCTAAACTGGATAGCGTTCTTTTCAAACACCAATAAACGCTTCGGTTGAACGGATGTGTCGTTCTGTGTATACACCTCTCCTCACCAATCCCCGCGGTGGCTCGGTGGCTACGTATTTCTGCCGCACGAACAAGAGGTTGCGTGTTTGAATCCTGGCGCCGCGGGCCCCACTTCGATGGGAAGAAATGCAAAACGTTCGCCTACTTATATTTCGGTCCGCACTAAGGGGAACCAGCGCCCGCCAGGAGGCGCTACTCAAGTTTGGGTGTGCAACTAAAATATGCTGACACCGTCCTGTAGGTTGGCCACGACAATGGCAGGACATATTTAACGATAACAGATGCGTGCCTGTATCAGTGGTTGCAACGTTATACCGATACTTCCAACCAGTTCATCGCTCAAGATGAGCGATGAATTTGCTTATGAAAAAATATAGCAGGTGCTACTGAAAACTGTTTCCACCAATCGCTAGGTTGTTTGTTACGGCACTGCTGTTGGCACGCGAAGAATTGTTTCCCAGAGAACCGCATGACGTTGCGTTCGTTTGGCTTCGTCGCTTTTGCAGCCAAACGCACTGCGCGTCTCTGGACACCTTCTAACCAGACACGTACGAGGCGCTTTTGTGCGAAAACCCCTCAATGTAAAAGTAGCGCCAACCACTTCCCTCCTCCTCCATTCCACTGTCCCGCTCGGCGCGGCCAGCGCGATCTCGGCAGTGGCGCCTCCAATGTCCACCCTGCCGTAGCAGATGACGGCTAACGCACTCCCAGAGAAAATCCGCGGAAAGCTTCGTTCGCTGCGGAGCAGTTTTTTTGCTTCGTCAGTTAGTAAGCGGCCTTAATAATGCCGTTTTGGAAACAGCAACGCGGCGATGCGAGAAGGCGCATTACCAAGTGTGCAGCAAGCTTTTGCGCTCGCCGTATGGCAAAGAAAAAAAGCATTTTGCCCTCGCCTTGTCGGTTGCAGCAACTGAAGGTAAAGTCCCTATATGGTTAAAGTACCGCCATCTACCCTTTTCTCCGCCGTCTCCTCTCCTAAAGCGCCTGTTTTTTTTTCTTTACTTTTTGCTTGCGAAAGCAAGTCGATGGTGGCGCCCCTAGAAAGTCCTCGTTGAAGCTTTCAGGCCGGGCGCGCGCCGCGGCCGCCGCCGGCGACTGCGGCTGCGCAGAGTGACTTTCAACATGGCTCTGAGGCAGGAAAATATAAAGAAGTGACGGCGCGTGCTATCATCGTCCAATCGGAGATACAGGAGAGAGAGGGACGCGGCGTTGATCAAAGGATGGCGGTACTTTTCCTACATAGGGATTTTAACTGAAGGCGCAGCAGCACGCCATCACAACGAAGTTCTTGTCGCTAACACGTTCGATCCGTTTGCGCGTACAGCACTTTCGTCGCACAGGTCCGAGAATGGCGGTAGGAGGGCGCTGGAAAGAAAAAAAAAAAGTATACAAAAGCGCAACGCGCGCTTCCTCGCGACACGGATTGGCCAATGGGGGAGCGGAGGAGGCTGAGGCTACAGGAGGCGGCGAGGAGGAAACGCCGGGGTGAGCGCGGTGGCGGCAACATCTAAGAATGGGGCTACTTTTGAAAGATTGAGGGACTTTAATAGCAGGACTGCTCACGCCAGCATTTTGGAAGTGGTTGTCTGCGGTCATCGAGTGTGATCTATTTATGTTTGCTTGTGCGTGCTGACACCATGCTTGTTAATTCAGTTAGTAAGCGAATGTGTCCAAGTTTATGCAGCCGATAAAACTACTATCCCTACTCCGTACAGCTCTCTCCTAATTTTCTATTGCAATTGATGCTTCGCGTTTCGGGCGAAACTGCAACTTTTTTTAGGAACGCACGCAAATGATGCTTTGTAGGTGATGAAAGGATTGCATCAAAATCATCTTCACTAAAAATTCCTTTAAGTAATGGGAAGACAGGTACAAAGCAATTGGACGGGAGCTCTGGCGGATCGACGCGCTCACCATAGGCAGCTCATCATACAAGTTATTAGACATGTTCATTTCTAAATTGAAGCAGATTAATAACAGTAATGCGATTCATGCACTGCTACTCAAGACAGTTTCAAGGCACTGCAGACCGTTGGCATGGAAGGAAAATGAAAATTCAACCAACAAGCCTGTCAAGGCGCAGGCCTGGCTCACCCAGGGCCTCGGCACATGTCCCTGCTGGTCGTCCACGGAAAACCACACGGACACAGAAGGCAAAACGCTGCTACTAATTCAGCAACAATGTGAGAGATAATGTGTCAACAACTAAGTCACTTAAAAGCGATGTGCTACTCTAGTGTGATCCTTTGCCTCTGTTGTGCATTTTTAATTTATCTTCAAGAGGAGGCCTTACCTTAGCGCAAACTCTTTATTTTCCTATTCAAGTACATGTGAAATGCAGTGATGCTACAACCTTCGATTCTTTTCAATAAAATTTGTCGCATTTGAGAGAGAAAGCTAATTCCACCAACTGTTAGAAGCGGAATTTTTTATTTAGTACTTCAGAGTTTTTTAAAAAGGTATTGAAAATTGGTAAGTCTGAAAAAAAATGAACCAACAAATTTACAAAGTGCCAACTCTGCACCATAAACAAATATTTAAGCTCTCTATCTGAAAGAATTTGTTTTCGGACTAGCATGGACATTTTGGACAGCATGGACAGTATGGACATAGCACAAACTGAGTTTGTGCTATGCAAACATAGTGTCCATGAAGCAACACAAACGATGTAGACGTAAACAACGCAGCACCTGTCTGCCTGTCTGCACTGCACAAAATCCGTTTTCAAGAACTGAATCTGTTGGAGCACGGGAAGCAGACAAATTTGGTATAATATTTAAGGCAACATCAATCGGTCCTTGGGGATGCTGCCCACTGCGTGCATTCACGGCCTTCGCGATGGTATGGAGAGGAGGAATCACAACACAAAGATGACAGGGGTTTAAAGGACGCTTTATTTTCGGCCGCTTCAGTCACCCCCTGAAGAAGGGACCGAGCCAGTCCCGAAACGTCTGGGACTTCTTAACCTTGGCTGGAGCAGTTTTCGCTTCCAATATTTCCTACCCAGCCCGACAGATATCTGTCGAAGATGTTTATTTTTAAATTTACAGCTCACATGAAATTGTTAAATGTCTACCAGCGTTTCCCCTAATTACGTTCTCGCGAATAAGAGATGTGTTTTAGTGTGGTGTATGCATCAATTTTGTTCACCACTTTAGAAGTCTCAATATGTCCAGCTTACAGAATTATGATATTGCCTCTTACTGTTGAGTTGCCAAGTTGTAAACATGACGCTTCAGTCTTTTTTGCAGCGAAGCTGTCTATGGCTAGGATCAGGGATTTTATGACGTCTGTGCAGAAAAACTCTCCCCTAAATCTCCCCCCTTATTTATCATCATCATCATCATCATCATCATCATCATCATCATCAGCCTATATTTTAAGTCCACTGCAGGACGAAGGCCTCTCCCTGCGATCTCCAATTACCCCTGTCTTGCGCTAGCTGATTCCAACTTGCGCCTGCAAATTTTCTAACTTCATCACCCCACCTAGTTTTCTGTCGTCCTCGACTGCGCTTCCCTTCTCTTGGTATCCATTCTGTAACTCTAATGGTCCACCGGTTATCCATCCTACACATCACATGGCCTGCGCAGCTCCATTGTTTGCTCTTAATGTCCATTAGAATATCGGCTATCCCAGTTTGCTCTCTGATCCACACCGCGCTCTTCCTGTCTCTTAACGTTAGGCCTAACATTTTCCGTTCCATCACTCTTTGTGCGGCATTTACTTGTTCTCTAGCTTCTTTGTTAACCTCCAAGTTTCTGCCCTATATGTTAGCGCCGGTAGAATGCAACGATTGGACACTTTTCTTTTCAACGACAGTGGTAAGCTCCGAGTCAGGATTTGGCAATGCTTGCCATACGCATTCCAAACCAATTTTATTCTTCTATAAATTTCCTTCGCATGATCAGGGTCCCCTGTCAGTAATTGTAATATGTACAATTTGTCATATGTACTACTATAGCTTCACAAAATTGAAAGGTAAGCCGTTGGCATAATCCAGAGCCTCTTTTGATCTAGGTGTGTGCATCAGTCATTCACTTCCCTGCATTTGATACTTGGCGTGACCGGTCAGGTAAGTCGAAATCTTGCTTTCTAGAGGTGGGAGCTATTGAGTCATCAATGGTCAATGAGGTTCAACAGTCACACTATGCGGGATTCGAAGCTACGTAGACAAGTGGATACAGTTTGTTTCTAACATTCGCCGAAATTCAAGCATATTTTGTTTGAGTTGAAGTCCAAGCTATATTGCTGTCATATAGTAATTCATCTCACCACCTAACCTTGACCGGAGGTCCCAATACAGTCTTTGGCTATGGAACCTCCTTTTGTATTTCATATCGGTCAAAAAGTGAACCCACTATGAAGCGATAAACTTGTAAAACAACCGACCCGTCGCAGTGAAATCATTGTCCCAGAAATCAAAACGCAGCGGATCTGTTGACCGGTAGACTACCACTAAAGACGTCTTAAAAATTATACAGAAACTCCACTGGAGTTGTCTAAGTATGCGCAAGAATTGGGCAACTTGCTCATTTCCACGCAGCCCAGTGTCATTATCGATCTTATCAAACTTATCAAACGTTGCCCCAAAATTGAACAGAACAGAGACCTCTCTCGTCAGAACAGCAGCCAGGAAGGCGACACAGCCCGATAGCGACCCCATTGTTTTAAAATGCGTCGAAGCGCTTCCTTTGAAAACCACAGGCTCACGTCGATTGAACCTGCCCAGTGCGGTCTCGTTCCTGCGCGACAATGACTTAAAATTGATTCAAGCAGATAAGGAAGGTGGTTTTGTAGTAGGCGATTCCGGGACGTACCGACAGTTGGCGCAAAAAGCATTCCGCGATAACTTCAAGTCGGCCGTGAATTTCCGCCCAACAAAGGCCAAGAAGCTCGCCATCGAAAGTTGCGAAAACGCAGAACTTACGACGTTGGCAGTCACGCTCAAGAGCTCGAAAGAGCTTTGCCTTTCAGCCATTTTCGCGGCGAAAACCCACAAGGAGGGCACCCTCGTTAGGGTCATCGTTTCCGAATCTGGAACTTGGCAAAGGTGGCTGGGGTCTTACCTGCTAAACTGCTTGTCGTTGTTAGAAGTCAAAGACCCGTTCTTGGTACGCAGCCCGTCAGAGGTTTCTCTGTACTTGACCAAGTCCTGCCATCCCGGATTGTTCGCCTTCTCAGTGGACATAAAGGATATGTTTTATTCCCTCCCCCAAGATGACCCGCCACCGTGGTACAGGAGGGCATCGATGAACATGGCGTCTTGCGCTTCCAGAATGCCATCGGCACCAGTGTTGCCTATTTTTTGAAATTGCTGCGCCTTTACCTATGCACCACAGTGGTTAGGCACTAAGAGCAGTTGTTAGTGCAAAAGAATGTAGTCTGCATAGGCTTCCGTATCGCCCCAATTTTGAGCGAGCTTCTCGCACACTACGATAGGCTCCTGCAGGGTCACCGAGATGACGTTGGACCACTAAAATTGTTCCGCTACGTTGATGCCTTCTTGGGTTTAATCAGTGCCAAACTAGAAGAAGCCCCTATCCAAGTTGATCAAATTTTCAGTGCCTTCCAGTCCATTTTCCAAGGTCTAACCGGCACTAAGGAACTGTCGGTAGAAGGCGTAATCCGCTTTCTTGACCTGAAGCTCCATCTGAGCCCCAGCCACATCTGCTCGCTCCAAGAAGCACCTACTTCCCTACACGTCGGGTCACTCGAGAATTGTCAAGCGTGCCATTGCACTTGCAGCCCTCAAAATGCCATCTATCGCCCCTGCCACCATGAAATTCAACGAACCTACAACAGCAAAATCCAGCGCCTGAGAGCAAGCGGCTACCCGGAAGCCTACTTTGTTCCTTCTCTGAAGTTCTTGCCAAAGATATCAGAACTCCCAGTGATAAGGCAAGGCCTGAACTCGACAAAACAAAACTATCAGTTATCCCATACGTGCACGACGTTTCCCACAGCATCGAAAAAGCAGCAGGGCGAGCCGGTGTTCGTGTTGTTTTCTCGGCCTCCAACAAACGCTGCTCATTATGCAGGAAAGTGAACGCCAGCCACCCCTACAACAGTTTTTGCAGCAAGACTCACACCTCGCGCCCAGTGCAGTGCAGCAAGGATACCGTCTACGAGATTCCCACCTCGTGTGGCAGAACGTACATCGGCCACACTGGACGCTGTCTCAACGAAAGATTGCGGGAACATGCGTATAACGTCAAAAACCAGAAGGAAGCAATCTCGCTATCCACTGCGCCAATTGCGGGTGCAGGCCGGTGCTTGATGATACTAAGGTACTGCGCCGTTATCGAGACAGGCGAGCCCGTGACATTCTTGAAACATTCACGATGATGCGCATAAGCCCGTTATGCGCCAGCTCTCCTTCACTCTTTCTCATCGACAAGGAATACAGATATCTACTTGACTAATCATTATTAATCATTATATGATTGTGTTTTACCTTCAGACCCCAGTGTACCAATCGACGTGTAAAGTGCTGTGGATTACTCCGATACCAAGATTTTCACGGTGGGTGGACAATCTCCCCTTTTCTGAGACTTTTTGTGATCGGACCATGCGGCCGCTTGGCTTAACGGGGCTTCGCGCCAAACGGCGCTGCCGCGGGAAGGGCCGGCGACTACTCCCGACAAGTCAGCGATGGTGCAGATGATTGTGGAAGGGGAGGATTTACCGCCCCACGAGTTGACTGGGGAGTATGGCTGGAAAACAGCATCTTCGAAAAGATCGAGCACCTTAGCTGGTCGAGTCGACTGCAACGTAGGCACTTCGCGCCAGGCTAGGCATTGCATCAGCGGGTCGCCCAGGATGAAGACGGGCGGCGATAAATTGAAGAACCGGACACTGAGAGCATCCGCATACCACCGATGCGGAAGGAACACATGAAAATCGTGATCCGACCAAGGGGAGGACTTAATATATAACCAAGACTGGGGCCACTGTCATCGGGAGGGCCATCGTCGAAGCGGCCGGGCTTAACCCGTCACAGACCAACGAGGACGTAATTTGTCCCAGCAGAATATCATGATTGATATTCATGATCACAACGCGGACAAATGCTCAAAAATCAGGCTGATCCAAATTGGAGGCAAGGACTTCGAAGTCAGCGCCTATGTAACGGCTGGCAGACCACGTGCAAGGATGTCATAGGCAACATTGACGTTAACGATGGTCCTGCGGTCCTGGAAAGAAACATTGTCAACAGCAGAAATCCGCTAGCCCTAGCAGCGAAGAGAATTAAGAACACAGGCACAGTCCTCATCGCTTTCGACGGCCTTAAAGCACCAAACTTCGTAAGGTACGGCCTGACCCTGGTGAGATGTTTTCTCTGCCGCAAGCAAGTAGACGTTTGCTACGCATGTGGCAAGCTAGGCCATCGGACTGATGTGTGTCTGACGCCCAAAGAATCAACGTGCAGAGGATGTGGCACACCCAACCCAGAGGAGTCACACCAATGCTCACCGAAATGTGCTATGCGGAGGACCACACCTGACGGCCTATAAGGCCTGCAAGCAACGTTTTCAGATATCATACGTAGTCAGAAGACCAAGAAGAGAACGAGCCAACGAGGAAGCAAGACTGCAACAAATTGGCATGACGCCCACCAACCCGGCACCAGCGGCGGACAGGCGCCCTAGATCCAGGGGACGCTCCTCTTCCGGGAGTCGTTCCAGAACCAGAGACCGCTCGAGACCCAGGAGCCGATCCAAAGCTAGGACACTCCCCTTCTCCAACGGGACGCAGGTGTGCTTTGAATCGCCTGGAGGACCATCAACCCGGACCGATCGAGTCCGAGGAGGAGCGCAGGGAACACAGGTAACGCGCGAGCGAACGCCAGAGTATGAGCATAACAGATTAAAAAATGATAGGATAGCGCAACTAGAAAGAGAAGATTATAAGCTAAGAACCACGATATATAAGCTCATTACGGAGATAGGACGAAATTAGAAGCTCTCAGATAGCCGCTAGAAATCAGCCACCCCCCACCAGCAGCGGGAGCAAGCAATCGGAAGGCCCTCGACCCATGGACGTAACCAATGAGGAGGATGATAAGGAGAAACCCTTGCCCAAAAAGCGGACCATGACAACATGTGAACAAGCGCTTACCAGGGTGAAATCTGAAATCAGAGACATGCTCACAACGCTCAGCAAGAGCGTCAAGCAGATAAACGAAAGGTTCACAGAATTCCAGACAGTTATTGCAGCCATGGAAGAACGCACTAACCAGAGATTTCTCAACTTCGAAGCATATCTTAACGATACGGTAGTCTCAGCTCTGGATCCCAAGGCACCTAATCCTCTCGTACAACGCACGAAGTCTCACAGTCTTACTACACTAAATAATACACCCCAGCCCAAGCAAGATGGCTGCGCAAACTAGTCAATTCAAAATGTGGGAATGAAACTGCAGGGACTACCAATATAATATCCCTGTCACACGGGCACTCGAAAGTCTTTCGAGCAAAAAGACTTCTTCCAAAAAAAGAGTTTCGCCCGCAGACACACGACAGGCAGCGATCTCTTTTTCTGAAGCGGTCTTTTCTGGAAGAGGAGTTCGCCGATCTCCTCTACGGCCGAAAAGGAGTAGCCTCAAAACCAGTGGGCTCCAGCAATTACATACTAAAGAAAATAAGCAAATGCATAATTTTCTGTTGCCTTGGCTCATCATAAAAAAAAATAATTTCGCGTCTCGCAGAAGGTGTAGTAAACCCAGTAATGCTGGAAACAGAAGCCCAATGTTGCCAGACAAGCATGTGCACTTCGCTAGTTCTGCAAACGCTCTTGAAAATACTACAATAAATCTTAAAGTTAATGTTTCATAATCTGGCGTTGTTAAATTTATTTGAAAAACGTGTAATACAATAAGTTTTCACTTTATATTTCGAGATACATCAGTGTATTTTGGCCGATTTTGTTTCGAATGCTAGCGCCACGCACTTGGTAGTGTGTCCAGAAGGAAACACTAAAATGAGATCGTCGGTGCCATGTGTCTGCTGCGCAACACCTCTTTATTAAAAAAGTTTTTCAACTTGGTAAAAGACTGCTTGCGTAAAAGAGTTTTTGCGTGCTCGTGTGACAGAGGTATTAAAAGGCACCCCTGCAGCAATTTATTCGATCCCACCCGGAGAAACCGCATGCTATCCTACTACAAGAAACGCTCACCCCCAACGTCACTTTGCCCGGGTATCACTCGGAGATGAACAGTAACGAGGGGGGTAGAGGTATCGCAACCCTAGTTAGTAACAGGGCAACGCACATCAGGCACGATCTAAAGATGACTGACAACAAGATGGAATACATCATGACGGAAATACTTCCAAACTCTTCACTTGGCAATCACAACAACATCATTATTCTCAATGTCTACAGCAGCCCTAAAGATCTGAAGCAAAGATTCAAGTCCCTACTTACCAAGCAGTCAAACTAACTCAACACTCGCCGTGAATCATTGCCGGAGACTTTAAAGCCACCTACGAGGCATGGGGTTACCGCTATAATAAGACAAAGGGGAAAGTCTATGGCGCGAAGCAACGGACCTAGAATTTACGCTCATCACGGACCCAACAGTCCCAACTAGATGCGGCACATCGACATGTAGAGACACGACACCCGACCTCACTTTTGTTCGCAACACTACGGAACCCACCTGGGCACCTTGAACCAAGACTTGGGTAGTGATCATAATATATTAAGGATCAACTTGCGGATTAGGCAGAAGAGACTACGCAAATTTCCGGTCATAGACTGGGAAGAATTCCGTAAAATCAGAAAGAAAAGGGTACATGAAACAATGGACCACACAACTAATTGAGGACGTTGGTGCCACAACTAAAGAGGTGCTAACGGATGTCCCGATCGACAAGATGGGCAGCCGATTGGCACACCTCATAGAAGCTAAACAATCCCTATTTAACCGATAGAAGGGGCAGAGGCTGAGAAAGAAAATTGCCGAAACCAATCGAGCGACAGAGGAGCACTGCAAAACCCTCTCTAAGCAACAGTGGGATGAGGTTTGCCACTCTATAGATAGCCGAATGAAAAAAGGAGGAACCTGGAATCTACTGAAGTACCTACCAGACGAAACCAACATGAAATCGAATCAACGCAACACGTTAAGTAAAATCTTGCACGTGGCAAAGTATGACTCATTCAAGTCAGGTACAGCTAGTGAATAAGTACCCATCCGTCGAGGACACGCAGCAGCCAACTCTTCGATTGGATTATACGGGAACACGCAATCCAACTTTAGATGCTGAGTTCACAGTAGGAGAGGTCAGGGCGGTTTTACAAGACCTTAATGGAAAATCTGCCTCCGGTCTCGACAGGATAACAAACAAGATGCTCCGCAATTTGGATGACAACTCCATAGAGTACTTGACCCAACTAATTAATGAGATGTGGAAGAGCGGTGACGTTCCTGGCGAATGGAAGACCACCAACACCATTTTAATCCCAAAACAGGGCAAGCCCCCTGGTCTAGAGAATCTACGACCGATCTCACCCACATCGTGCGTGGGAAAGGTTGCTGAACATGCAATACTGAATCGATTATCTCGGTACCTGGAAGAGCATGAGGTTTACCCTCACACGATGATCGGCTTCAGACCTGGTCTATCTACGCAATATAGTATGCTCCTACTCAAGAGCCAAATAATCAGCCACAAGACTAGGGACACGAGAGCAATACTGGTACTAGGCACGGAGAAAGCCTTTGTTAATATCCTCCATACGTTTATACTCAAAACAATTTGGAACCTCGGTCTGCGTAGTCACTTTCATCAATACGCCGTAGCCTTTTCAGCGGAAGGATAGCCACACTCAAGGCTGGGGACCTAACGTCAGATACGATGAAGCTAGGCAACCGAGGCACACCTCAAGGAGCGGTCATCTCGCCCACTCTCTTTAATATCTCCATGATAGGTCTCGCTAGAAGACTCGAAGGCATAGAATACACCATTTACGCGGATGACGTCACGATATGGTGTATTGGAGGCAGCGATGGAGAAATATAACAAAGATTACAAGAAGCCGTAAATGTCACTGAAGAGTACCTCATCCCAACGGGACTCCGATGCTCACCCAAAAACCGGAACTACTACTATACAGACCGTATTACAGCAATAGATTATAACCATAGAGAAATTCCCAAACATCTGCGGAAGAATACCACAGTCATGCCTGTTCCAAGGAATGTTCACCCCATTCATAATGTGGGCAGAAGGCAAGCCAGAGCCAAAGCCCATCTAGAAAAGCTAAAAATGAGGCTGAAGAATGCTCGCTCGTCGACGCGGCTTTCATGTCCATAGACGAGCCTTCACAGCGGTCCTTCTGAACGGCAAAGGTGAAGTCATTAACTCGGATTCCACGTACACCACGCATCCAGAAATTGCAGAACAAGTAGCCATCGCATTCGCACTTTTAGACCGAAATAGATCCAGGATCCACAGCGATTCTAGGGCAGCCGTCCGAGAATTTGCCAAAGGAGTCATCTCTAGACAGGCCCTGGTAATTCTCGACGGAAAGGTATGTAGCAAAAGAACGACGGGGATTAGACCCGCACCCGGACGTCTGACTCGTCATCTGGTAGCAACTGAGCCAGCAACGCCCATGGTCACTGCGCGTGCTCGGCGCACTTTCTACTTTATTTGCAACACACTCCCGTGGCCGACAAAATTGCTAAAGGCTGCCGGCTTCAAGATGGTAAAACTTTTGGACGGGACGCCTTATCGCGGAGCCGGACGGCAACTTCAGGCAGCACGCTTGAGCGACGCCGTCGCGACTAGGAAGCAGTTCCGTCACCGGGGTCAGTTTCCACAGGATAGGTGCGAATCGTGGTCGTCTTCAACTTGAAGCCGTGGTGGTAGCTTCGGTGTCGCCTCGTGCGCAGAGCGCAGAAGCAGTAAGTACACTATTGCACGCCGAAGTGCAACCACTGAACGGTAGCCACGGATCGCTGAGCTAGCACACTGAGCGGCAGTTCAACTGATGGCAGGAGCAGTTCAAGTGACAACCTGAACAGCAACACAGATGGTAACTTGGTCAGATCATCACCGGTGATGATCTGAGTAGCAACGTTTGTGTTGGCTAGATTGGCAACGACCAGCGTCAGGTCCTGACGTTGCCTGTGGTAGGCTTTGTTCTGCGAGTTCCAAATACGAGTCCTTTCGTCTGTAGGGTATGTTTTGGGCATAGTAATGTGTCTGATGCTGGCTTGTCGTCATTCGCATTTCGACTCGTTGCCGCACCGGCAGTGGCATCCATCGCAGACGCCCTTGTGACTCGACGTAGCATTTATGCAGTAGGTGTGTTTCCGCTTGTTTTGATCTCCGCTGGAACGTTGTGCACCAGCGTTCATTCCGGAAGGGCGGCGTTTGTGCACCTGCGTCTTGACGTAGTTGCGTATTGTCATGCTTGTACTTGTCGAATTACCGTCCGGAGTACGTGAAACCATCGTTGGCAATGTGCTTGAGCCTCGTCTGTTACGCTTGGACAGCCCTGTAGGAGGTGGACATTTCTTGGCTTTAGGAGAAGCGATTCTCACATGTCGTCGACAGAAGACATCGCAGCTGAAGGCGACGAAGGGACTACTTAATTTTTTAAAAGAAGCGGGCTTGGACAAGCGGCTGTGACAGTGATGTCACGTACCACACAAGAGTGACGGACGGTAACTGACGATGTGTGTGCTGTGCTATGTGCTCTCTCTCCTCCCCATGTTTCATTCCCCCTTATCCTGCTCCCATGTGTAGGGCAGAAAACCGGTTGTGCTAAACTGGTTAACCTCCCTGCCTTTCCTTCTCCACTCTCTCCTTCCTTCCTTGGCGTTAGGAGACTTCGTCGGCGCATCGTCACTGGGAGGCTCTCCAGTACCAAAGACCAGAGACATGCTTTTTACAGTTGAATCTTGGGAGAAATCATGGAGGGTTCCCTGGACCGTCCATCCAAAACGGGTTTCCACTGCCGTAACTTGTGGCGATAGTCGAGCTATATGTCCGGTTACAACGTCCCAGTAGAAGTCGGAGCCTATCAGGATGCTGATCTCGTCCTCCCGGAAAGACTTCGCCTCGGAGCGTGCATCAGTGGGAACAAGATCGTGGTGCGTCATGATGGTGATGATCGCGCCATCCACTGGTGGGCTGGTTACCGCAGAGATTTTCGGTACTTCGAGGGCATCTATAGTGAGCTCGTTGGTACTGTGCTGGCTGCGGAGCGTAACCGACACTCGGTTACATATCAGGGTCACAGGGCGATGCGTTTTTCCGAAGGTGAATAGGGTGAGGCGCTCAACGCTTTGAACCAGGCAATTAAGTGTTCGACCAACGTCCCGCCGAACGAAAGTGCGCTGACTGCCCGTGTCTAGCAGGAAACGCAGCAAAATTGACCTTGCTGGTCTGACAGCCCAAGCTCTGCCTATCTGTAGGAATACTGGCATGAGACCGGTGCCACTCGTGGACACGGATGTTGCACGAGGTGGTGTATCGATGGACACTGATTCGCGTGCGCGTTGCACGGACGGCGCAGACACGTTGCCCAGACGCTTTGATTGCTCGTGACTTGGAGTAGATGCGTTGCACAGCGACGTCAAGTGCTGTCCAGCACAGTGGGCACATTGCAAATTCCTGGCGCTTCGGAATTCAGTGGCAACGTCGTTGCGCTTGGCGCAGCGGAAGCAACGCCTGCGCGCCTGAAGCTTCCTGCGCGTTTCTTCTGAAGTGAGCGACGTGGAGCATTCGTGAGTGTGGTCCGACGCGTTGCACAGGAGGCAGGGACGCGTGTACGGCGTTCTGACTTCAATTGATAGAGCCGCTGCAGAGGGCGGGTTTAGCTCCAGAGGTCGCGATTCACGTTGATGAAGCCGCTGGCTGGCAGATGAGCTGGCTTGATCGAGATTGCTTTCCTCTCTCGCCTCTACTTGAATGCGTAGGAAAGTCATAAGATGTTTTACTTGCTGGGACTTGTCTTCTGTCACCGCTGCCGTGTCATCGTGGTTCGACAAAGAAGCCTCCTTCAGCCGCTGACGGTACAGGATACTACTAAGCTCAGGTGGTAAAGCCTTCTGATGACGCGTCGCAGAACAGCAGCATACTCATCTGGTCAAACGCCAAGGCCCTCTAGTGCGCTTGTGCGGAAAGTGATCTCACCATAAAGATTCCGAAGCTTGTATATACTCTCCAATACTGAAGCTGGGCGTGAGATCCTGAGACAACTTCACTACGCGCCACCACTCAACGAGAATAAGCGACATCAACTTCCTCCGAACATACAGGGCCAATACCACATCCTAGAGCACTGCACGGGCTCGGGCTTACCCGAAAGCCCGGCCCGGCCCGGCCCGTGGGCCGGGCGGGGCCGGGTAGGGCACTTTTTTTACGGGCTCGGGCCGGGCTCGGGCACGGCATGTGCTTTTTGACCCGGGCCCGGGCCGGGCTCGGGTTTTTGACGCGGGCCCGGGCCGGGCTCGGACTTTCTGGTGGTTTGCATGTAACGTGCAGCGAGTTGTACTCGCGCGTCTCGACTCTGAAAAAGATGTCTTTTTCGGTCTCGGGCCGGTTTCGAGCCGGGCTCGGGTCAGGCTCGGGCCTAAGGTAAAGGGGTGGCGGGCCGGGACGGGCGGGTAACGTAGATTATTTCCGGGCCCGGGCCGGGCCCGGGTCTCGCCATAATACTTTTGGTCGGGCTCGGGCGGACAACCCAATGTAAAAACGGGCCCGGGCCGGGCCCGCGCTGAAAAAATTGTCCCGTGCAGTGCTCTACCACATCCAACCCCTACCCAGAAACATGCACCCCGAATTTCACGTCGAACGCGGGAAACTTCGAGCCAAGGCGCTGCAACGCAGCTATGGACAGGCGGAAGGAGTCTACTATGTGGACGCCGCAGCCTATAACACTAAACATCGTTATGCTCTAGCGGTCGTAGACAAGCAGGGCAACACTGTTCGTTCAGCATCAGTCAGGACCACCTCTGCGGGCGACGCAGAAGATGCCGCCATTGCACTCGCATCGGGGCTACCTGATTGCGATGTCATCATCAGTGACTCGAAGACTGCTATCCGGAACTTCAGTAGCGGCTACATTACAAACCTCGCGCACTCTCTACTTGTCGCTCACCCACCGAAAAACTACATCGCTCTCATCTGGACTCCAGCACATGAAGGACTACCAGGCAACGAAATGGCTCATGCCGCTGCTCGAGCATTCACGGACCGAGTGGACGGAAATGTGGGCCTTACCCTAGAACCCAATGACTCCCAACAACAGACAAATAAAGACGCACTCATCACATTCCATGAAATTTGCACACATTACAAACACCAACGCCTAACGTATCCTCCTCTCTCTGTGTCGAGCACGCGCCAGAGAGAAATATTGTGGCGCCCACTACAAACTCGCATTTTTCTTACCCCACGAACTTTGCACTTATTCTTTCCCGACACATACCCGACACCCAAGTGTCGCTTCTGCCCTGCCCAGACAGCAGATCTCTCCCATATCATGTGGAAATGCCCCATCAAATATGCCCCCCCCCCCCGCAACCTCAAACCAGTGAGGAGCTGTAGGAGACTGCCCTGCGCAGCTCCGATCACACCCTGCAGGACCGATTCCTGAGGTAGGCTGAGGAGGTAGCGGAGGCCTACCACGACTGGTAGGCGGACGTCTGGCAGCAGAAGGTGCTAAGACTGGAGCACAAAGGCCTCTCCCCCCCCCCCCGGCCCCTCCCCTATCTTAAAAAGGGAAATAAAAGTTCATTCATTCATTCATTCATTCATTCATAGATTGGCGGAACTACGAACAGGTGCCATTGCGAGTAGGTGGTCCAGATGGTCATCGACCAGCATGTCGCGACGGCCGAACCAGTCAGACAGGACCTTGATGGCGACATCGCAGTTTGCCTCGGCGAGGCGGATAGCCTCAATTGCTTTTTTAGCTGACCCGGGCAGGTACGTCAGCAGATATTTAAATTTGTATATTTTCGATAGCGAGTCATTGCTGTGAATGCTTGCCTGGTACTGGTCCCAAAAGCCTTGCCAGTCGCGTCGCTCTCCAGAAAAGCTCGGGATGTGCAGCTTTGGCAGGGCAACGCGGCAGAAAGACGCCGCGGGTGAGACTCCGGGCGCGGCGGAAGGAGCAGCTGGGTACGGTGGCGAGGCAGATTGCGTGGTAGGACCAGCAAGAATCGGTGGACGCGGCTCGGTAGCGAGGCGCATGCTTGTCTTGGTGAAGCTAACCTTTTGTTCATATTCGAAAGCTGTCAGTTCTGCCTCCAGGACTGCATCCGTGCGCGTCTCTTGCATTGCGCGGTCGAACTCGACGAGCTCCGCCTGCTTCGCAAATACGAGCTCGAGGTGATGGTGCAGCACCCGCACAGGGGTGGCCCAATCTGACAGCAGGGCGTCGATCGTAGAAATGGCCTTGGTGATGGCCCTCCGGACGAAGCTGCGCTTGGCGCGGAGTTGCTCCATTGCCGGAACGCGAGGGCCAGACGACAGGGTGGGTTTCGGCACCAACTTGTAGCAAAATAACGACGGGGATCCGACCCGGACCCGGACGTCTGACTCGTTCGTCATCTGGTAGCAACTGAGCCAGCAGCGCCCGTGGTCGCTGCGCGTGCTCGGCGCACCTTCTTCTTTATTTGCAACAAGGTCGTCAAACCCCACACGATCATCTGCTTTCCTGCTCATATGGGAGAAATCAGCGGTGCTCCCGCGAACCTCAATGAATCTGCCCACAATGCTGCACGGGACTTGCCAACCGTGCAGCAACAAGGCAAGAAGATGCTGAGGTTCCTGATTGCAGGGACCACCTCCTCAAGTACAACGAGCTAACCAAGCACTTCTATCCAGGACGCAGGGTCTTCCCCCCTGCGCACCGTAAACTAAATAGAGCTCAGGTCAGTACGCTAAGGCTCTTAAAAACAGGAACCTATCCAAAGCCGCTATTAATTAACAAGATCTATCCGGAGTTGCCTACTCCTACAACATGCGATAAATGTAACGACACCATAGTTCATAGTCATATGCTCTGGCGTTGCTCCGCGCTACGCAGCGACAAGGACAACACTGAAGAGAGGTGGGACGCAGCTCTACACAGTCTCACATTAGATGAACAGCTATGGGCAGTCCAACGGGCCCGCGAAGCGGCCGTAAGGCTAAGCCTTTCGGTCCCAACGTGGGAGCGGCCCGCTTCGGGCTAGGAAACTAGCGCGACCCAATGGACTTCAATAAAGCTTTTCCATCCATCCATTAATCCATCCATCCATCCATCCATCCATCCATCCATCCATCCATCCATCCATCCATCCATCCATCCATCCATCCATCCATCCATCCATCCATCCATCCATCCATCCATCCATCCATCCATCCATGCATCCATCCATCCATCACGATGGTGCGCATAGGCCCGTTAACGTTATGCGTCAGCTTCGCTTCACTCATTCTCACCGACAAGGAACACAGGTATCTACTTGACTAATCATTATTAATCATTATATGATTGTGTTTTACCTTCAGACCCTAGCGCGACTTGCATCTAAACCCCTTGCCCCCTTGTTTTTTTTTTTTGCCTCCCTTTCTCCCTTCCATTTCAAGTTATATATTTGTGCACGCACAATAAACCGACCATTGGCAGTCAGTGTTCCTCGTATGCTCTTCCTTCTGTCCGTGTTTTAGCACTGTTTTTTACATCTTGATCTGACCTTTATAAACCCTTACCAACACTTATCGCCCCTTATCAACCTTATCGGATTTGATGCAACCCTTATCGAGCCTTAGTGGGTGTTATTCACCTTATCGGACACGATCCGACCCTTATAAACCCTTATCGGTCGTTATCAATCTTATCGCAATTGATCCGATACTTATCTACCCTTATCTCTCCTTAAAGTCCTTATCGGACATGATCCGACCCTTATCAACTTTATCAGCCCTTATCATACCTTATCAGACTTGATCCGACCCTTATCAACACTTATCGGTCCTTATCAACCTTATCAAAATTGTTCCGGCTATTAAAAGCCCTTATCGCTCTTTAGCACCTTATCCATCCGCGTCGAACCATTATCAAACGCGACGAGACCCATATAACCTCTCATCACTCCTTATGAACTCAGTAGTGACTGCTTATCTGTCGGTGTTACGCAACGCGAAGCGCATGAGCCCTCAGAGATCGGTGACATTTCGGTCGGTGAAGGAACGCCCCAGCGCAAAGCGCATCCCGCGACCACCGAAACGCACCGGGGGTGTGGCGTGTTTGGCTATAAATTGTGGCAAAGTCGGAATTTTCCTTATGTCTACAAGGCTCCAAGTCGGCTGTACATGTGGTCCTACCTCCCTATCTACCTACCTACCAAATCTTTTAACAAAGCCTCCATAGAAACTGTTCTCCTTTGACATTTGTTTTGTACCGCCGGTACAACAGATTCATAATGTTCGGATATATTCACGTTCCGGAAGCGTGGCTGCGTAGCCCAGTTATAAGACGATTGACTGCGATGAAGATGTGATGTCAATGTTGGACACTTGAACACATATAGAACGAGTGTGATCTGCGATCACAAACTGGCTATTTAGGCTTGTAGGACAAGCTGGAAATAAAGAAGAAAAAAAGGGGGTGTGTAGCTCAGTGCGTAAGGCACTCCGCTTCTGAGCGAGGGTGAGGTCGAAACTCACCACTGCCAACGTTTTCTTCTTTCCATGTTTTTTTTTTTTTTTTTTTTCTTTTATGGAGCGCATCGTTTTGCGTGCTTTGGACGGACGGACGGACGGACGGACGGAGGGTTGGAAGGATGGACGGACGGACGAATGGACAGACAGATCGACAGACAGATTTCCTGGGAGGGTCGCCTAAGAATGCTTACGCATTAAAATCGACTCTGGTGGAAGGGACCCTAATCTAATGTAATGGCAGATGAACAAGTGTCTTGTGAGTCGAAGATGCGTGTGTTCCGGCTTTGATATATGTGGTGAAAAATCCCATTTTCAGCCTAGAGAAGTTCGGCTCCTGGATAAAGACGGTATGAGTCGCAGCTTGGATAAAAAAACGCTTCTTGGTCAACGCTTCTTGTCAGGGCTGGGCAAAGATACTTTGCAAGCTAGTATATCATGATACGATAGAAGATACTCGGGCAAGAAGTATTTGAGAAACAGATACAAGATACTACCGCAATTATTGTATCCGGTGGGATACTTTCCATTTGTATCTTAAGATACTTCGCTACATTCGCAAATTTCTTATTACAGAACTACATAATGTAGCAGCAAACGCATATGCACAAAAATGTTTGCTTGGACATTTCTTGACTCCGACCAACCTTATTTCATTTGAATGAAATGTCTGCCAGTATCTCAACATTTTTGTCTTTTTTGCTGAAAGTATCATATTTTCATTCCCAAACAATTTATTGGGGTTGATTTAGCTGCTTGAGATGAAATCTCTTTATGCGCTGCGCTGTCAGCGGTTTTTGCTTGTCGCTTTTGTAATTGATGGGAGTCACTGCTTTGCTTGCCGACCAGCTAGCGGGTCGCCATCTCATTACTACAACGTCAATGCAAAGCCTCTGCACGATGACGCTAATACCGGTGTGGTGTTTTACCTTCTCCGTAAAAACGAAAAAAAATTAGGAGTCCTTCCACTATTGTGAAGATGGAAGCCAGCGAACTTGTGACTATGGTGGGTCTGCTGTAGTGAATATTGCTATAGTGAATTTATATATTATTATTGACTATATTGAGCGTCTTCGGCATGTTCGTCAAATAGCAAGGACACCGGTGTCTTGTCTTCGCCCGGCGCCATGGCCAAGTAGTGCATTTGCTGCGCCAAGTCCGCCCCATCGTCATAGACTAGCGTATGAGCCACAATGTTCATAGCCGCGGCACACTGCCCGGCATCGTCAGGATCCTGACGTCAGGATCCTGGAAGATGTGGTTAAACGAGCGTCCGTCCGATAGCGAGTACAAAGATCAAGCTGATAAGAGAGCTAGCGTGATCTCTACGTCACGAGACAAAGGGGCACAACGATTGGTGGGACGTGCAGCCGCCGAGTATCACGACACTTGTGAAAGAGGCATCTGCGGTGGCGAGGGGAATAATAATGAGCCATCCATAATCCGTTTTGACACTTGTGTTAAGGCGCAGCTGGTGGGAAACCACCACACACATGTAGCCAACCACCGCGCACATAGAGCCGAAAATTGTTTATCTACTTCCGGTCTATCTGTCTACTTCCGTTGCCGGACGCGATCTCCTGGAACCTAGCCTATAATAGCGTCGCTGTAAGGGCCCATTCACACTTGCGACTAGGCAAGGTCGCGCGACCGATTGCGACTGGCGACCAGAAAGCTACTCAAGACGAACGATGTTCACACTGACAAATGCGACCGACGAGACGCTAAACCGAAATGTCTCACGATATGCCGTTCACGTCTGCTTGAAATGTCATCGCCGCGTAAAATGAGCGTCGGCGTATACGAACATCCTGTTCCTTCGCATCTGATTGGTTCAGCTGTTCTGCGACTGCGGTCGCGCGACTGAAAAATCGAGCAGTGAGCGTCTGGCCCGAAACGGTCGCATTTCAAGAAAAGCGACCATTTGCGACTAACTTGGTCACGCGACCTCGCCTAGTCGCAAGTGTGAATGGGCCCTACAAATCAAGAAAGTGCGGCTGCTGCAGACGTTTGCGCGCTTGTTTTTGTCGAGACGGCGCGAGAGCCATCACGTGGCACTGCTCCGCCGATAGGGACGCGCAGACCTCATCGCCTGCCCTCGCCATGGAGGGATCTGGTGGAAAGATAAAGGAATGTCGCTGCCTTTAGTTTTATTCCGGTGGCTTAGTGGCAGCAGTTTCAGCTTGAGAAGCGGAGTTCAGCCAACGTTTATAGTTTCGCACGGTGATGTTGCGATAGCAGTATCTTGCATCTTAAGATACGCGATACATTTTTTCATGCATTGGAAATACAGATACTGATACACGCCTTGCCAGACGCCTTGCCAGATGCCCAAAGAGTATTTAGGATAGCATCTAAGATAAATGCATTTTTGATACTGCCCAGCACTGACTGTCGTTTTCCTAACTGCCATCGACAAGGAACATTGTCTACGTCAGAAGTTCACGAAACCAAAAATATCTGTTTTAGGATATATATATATATATATATATATATATATATATATATATATATAGAGAGAGAGAGAGAGAGAGAGAGAGAGTAAACATTTTATTACAAAAAGAAAAGGTAGTGAGAGTGTGAAAGGGACCCCTAGTCCGGGGTCCCTAGAACGATCTCAGCGACAGCACGGGCCCGTTGAACTAGGGCCCGGTGGACCTCGGGAGGCCCGTCGCGGAGGGCATCCTCCCACAGCTCTTTGGTGCCGAAGAGGTGCAAGATGACTGGCAGGGGAGGGAATAATTTTGCGGTGCACTCCACCGTGAGATGGAACGCCGTGGGGGAGCTTCTACAGCTCGGGCAAGAGTCTGCGTAGCGGTCCGGGTAAAATTTATGTTGGGAGAGGAGATTGGGAAATCTCTTTGGAGTTGGCGGAGTGCCACCTCTTCCTCTCGCGAGAACGACGGCGGCGGCGGACCCATGGTGTGTCTAGCTCGTGTAGAGTAGTTTAATACGTCTCTGTATGTGACCGGGGAGCCCGCCTGATCTGGACTCCGATCCTCGTCATGCCGGGCAGCTCGGACGGTAATTTCTCGAGCGAGAGCGTGTGCGCGGTCATTACCCGGCAGTGAGGCATGGCCAGGAGTCCAGAGCAAGTGGATGCGTTGTGGGGCAGATGTGTCTGTGTTTGGTGACTGGTGTAGGATGTGGAAAGCCGCCTTGAAGAAGCCGCGTCCCGTCAAAAAGGCGCGGCATGCTTGCTGGGAATCGGTTAGGATATACACCTCCCCAGGAATCTGGAGAGCGTGTCGCACAGCAAGCGCTACTCCAAGGACTTCTCCGTGTCCAGGAGTAGAACCCCGTAAGGAGGCGACCGTAATAAATGTTTCAGCGCCATCCAGCACCACCGCGGAATACCCGTTGTGGCACCGAGCAGCATCCGTCTCAGGGATGTTACCGAGCTAGCTAGCATGTGCACCAGGTACCGTACACGGGCGCGCCGGCGTCCCGCATCATGCTCAGGATGCATGTTTCGTGGTAGTGGGTGCACCTTTAAGGCTGTACGGACCCAAGTTGGAATAGTGATGGCGATGTCTTAATCATAATTGTGCAAAACTGGATGTCCCAATCGCGAGAGCAGGTGCCGCCCAGTGGGTGTGAGCAAAAGACTTGTCTTTGACTGGCCCACTGAGCTTCCAATAACTCACCGAGAGTGTTATGCGTCCCTAGGGCTAGCAGACGTTTCGTTGCGGTGTAGTGTGGGAGGCCGTGGGCGAGCTTGGTCGCCTTTCGCAGCATTGTGTCGACCCGTACGTATCTGCTCCAACTGCGTAAGTCTATGGAAGGGAAGGTGGTAAGTAATGCGACTGATCACAAAGGCCTCCACCAGACGCAGCAGGTCCCATTCCCGTAGACCTGAGCGCCTGTTGGAGACCCGCCGAATCATGGCCAAAGTCTGTTCGTTCTGCCGGGACAAGAGAGATATAGTGTAGTTCAACTTCCCGTTCGCCTGAACGTGTAGTCCAAGAATGCATGCGAGCACGGTCTACCTGGGGGACAGGAACGTACGTCATCCACGTGCACCGTCATTTCGGGTGGAGGGGTAATGCTACGTGCGCGGATGAGAACAAGCTCGGACTTTTGTGGGCACAGGACAAGCTGCCTTGTCGTGCGTAAGCGGTGACGATGTCGACGGCCTGCTGCAGTCGATCCTGAATGGTGCCGTCTGACCCTCGCGTCGTCCAGATCGTGATGAACGTTGTCTGCGTAAATCGCATGTGCAACATCGGGGATCTGGTCGAGCTGCTGAGGTAGTCTTGCGAGTGCGATGTTAAATAGAGTGGGGGACAGAACTGCTCCCTGTGGGGTGCCGCGACATGTGAGGCGAATCGTATCCGACCCATGTGGTCCTATTCCAATGGTGGCTGTTCTGTCCCGCAAAAAAAGAGTGAATGTAGTTATACATACGGCTGCCGCAATGTGATTCTGCAAGATTTCGAGGAATCAAATCGTGTACCACGTTATCAAATGCTCCTTTTAGATAAGGGCGAGGATGGCCCTCGTCTGGGCACGGGACGGGGGCCCATAACCTCTTCCTTGAGCTGCAGAAGCACGTCTTGCGTGGAGAGATGTGCCCGGAATCCGAACTGTGAGTGGAAGCTAGAAGAAGGACTGTCGTTCGAGAAAAGGTTGCGGTCACCGCAAAAGCACGTGTTCCATTAGCTTTCCGATGCATGAAGTAAGAGATATTGGCCGTAAATTTGCTATGGCTACGGGCTTTCCTGGTTTGGGTATTAGCGAAATGTCAGCATGACGCCATGCCTGTGGGAGCGTGCCCTGACGCCAATGATCATTGCATAGGTTTGTCAGATGATGGAGGTCTGAATCACTGAGGTTTCGAAGGGTGGAAAATCTGATACGATCTGCGCCTGGGGCCGTGTTTCGACGGAGATCTTGAAATACCACGCGATCGAACCTCATCGATTGTAATGTCCGCGTCAAGCTCCTCATTAGATTCTTCTGCGTGCGGGTAATTCGGATACCGTGGAGGTGTGCCGGTAGGGATGAATCGTTTTTCTAGCTCTTTGAGAAGAGCAGCCGGATCGTCTCGGTACTTATGTATTAAGCTGTGTAGGCGATGAAATGTTTGCGTCCTTGTGGAGGGATCTATATATGAGTGAGCGAAGTATTGACCATGTTTTCGAGGTGCCTAGGGTGCCTGAAAGACGCTCACAAAAATCTCGCCAGTTGTTTCGGACGAGTGTCTCGGCGTATTCTTGCGCCTCCTGCGAAATTTGGGCGATACGCCGGCGAAGCTTGCGATTGAGGCGTTGGCGTTTCCAGCGTCGCGTGAGCCCCCTACGTGCCTCCCACAGATGCAGTAGGTGCGGGTCCGCGTCCGGGGTTCTAGTTGTGGTAACCAGTGTGCGCGTACACGCATCTAGGTCAGCAGAAAGGGACTCGAGCCATTGCTCGTATCCTAGACCTTCAGGAGGATTCTGTCGACGCTCCCTGAACCGTGTCCAGTCCGTGATGCGCACTTTCCGCTCGGGACAGTATGCACTCAGCAGTGGTAGGGTAGTGGCCACGATGTAATGGTCGTTGCCTGCGATGTAATGGTTCATGTTTTAGGAAAGACATTTACGAAAAGCAGATAGTCCAACTCCCAGCAGGAGATCACCTGAATAATTCACCAATAAAGGAGTTACACCTATCATCGATGAGAAAGTTATCATGAGGACACGAAGTCGCCTCGAGAATGATATGGTACACTCGCTAGATGATGGTGCAATTCTTAGAGATTGTGCGAACAACACTTGGCCATTTGAAGTTTTTGCCGCGCCAATGTTTGTCAAAGGCTGTGGTTCTCTGAAAGTGTATATTGTACTTTTTACTTGTGCAGTTGTGAGAGCCATTCACGTTGAGCATGAACTGGGTCTTGGGCGGGTGCTTTCATAAATGGCTTTTAAGAGGTTCTGTGCTTGACGGGGAACAAGGCGAATTGTGTACTCCATAATGTCGCCACATGTAAGAAAATACCAGGCGAACTAGCTCGCGTGCACGAATTGTTAAGAGACGAGGGGATGGACTACTGTACGAGTCACAATATAGCCTGAAAGTTTATAGCATAACAGGGTCCTTGGTGGGGTGGCTTTTGGCAGAGGCGAATGAGAATTGTGAAGGAGTGTTTTCAAAAATCATTGAGGAAACGGTCTTTGGATTAACAGCAGCTATTTACTTTGCTAGATGAAATTGAAGCTGTGGTAAATTTCAGGCCTGTAACTTATATGTAGCCAAGTCCCAAAGAGTCTGTCGATGTATTAATGCCATCTCATCTTTTGTTAGGTTGTCGTTTGTTATCGATACCAGAAGGAGTTCCTGATCGAAGAGCACAAGGCAGAGACTCAGTTACTGAACTTGTGGATCCACGGGCAGTGCGTAATGGAACATTTCTGGAAACGATCGCTACGTGAATATTTACTACACATCGTTCATTCAAGAAAGGTACTAAAGAGCAACCAAATCAAACAAGGTGATGTAGTAATTATTCTCAATGACAGTGCTCCTAGAATGATTTGGAAAACTGGTGTAATCAGCTAAGGTACTAAGCGTAAAGATGGTGTTCGTGCGTGTGAATAAAGGCTGCCGAAAAGCTCTGAGATTGCCCAACCTGTTCAGCGCTTGTAGCCTCTAACTTTTCATCTCAGGCCCCGGAGTGTATTGAATTATTCGCAAGAAGACTAAGAAGGCGGAGGCTCGTACTGTGCTGGCACCTGGAATGTTCTTCAAGATGCACGCAGCAGATCAGCGCTTTGAAGAATAAAAAGAGTGTTCCACCCCAGCCTCAAGGTTAAAATACCTTTACTACACAGCAGCCACGGCCTTTGTTCAATTGCCAACCAAACAATTCACTCTGCAGTGAATGCATCTTTCACCAAGTGAATGTTTCGTGAAAGTTCTGGCACTTTCATTTTGCGGGTGCTGTAATAAAGAGGGCCGAGAGAAAACGCCAGGGACAGTCTTTTAGCTTCTGTACAACTTCTGGCTTTAGCGTGGTCTCAAATTTCAGAATGGTGTGCTTGCCTAGTGCAAGGTGATTCGGAGCTTTATGCAGTGTGCTCCACTGCCTGGAACATGCAATGGACTTAATGATAGACCTAGTTCACGCCAATGGATGCGAGATTCCATTTGGAGTGTCACCATGCGAGAGCCAAAAGGTTCCCGTGAATGTTGTCTTCTAACCAACTTTATTAAGGACAATGTGTGTAATGATGCATGGAGGGATGATTAATGAAACAAGAGAAAGCTATGTGTTACATTTCCCACATGCATTTCGACATTAACAGCATGGGCGAGAACAGTTCCTGCTGCCCTTCAATGTCTTAATTTTTTTTAAGGTAATCATCTTGAGGGCACAAATCAGCTTTACTCAAGCCTAGATAGTAAACAGCATGTGGATCGATCGATTTTTGGCCAGTAGGCAATTCGTATTTAAACTCGCAAATATAAATGTGATGGCTTGAAGAGGCAGCCAGCACTTTACTAAAAGCCACAAAGGGCAAGCCATCATTAGCCACGACTGCTGAAAACGTAAGCACGTGCATTTTTTTCCTCAAGGGTCAGCGCTTGTTAATTTGCAATGCACGAAATCAACCCGTAAACATGTTCCTGGAAACACGTGCAACCCTACAAACGGGAATAAGGTGAAGACGTGGTTTGAGCACTTGTTTTTTCGGCTTTTTGTAGCTTCCAAGTGATGTAGGCGCCTGAACATGTGGACAATTAAACGCGTAATTTTCAAAGCTGTCACCACCCAAGAAAGTCGGCGGATGCTACGGAAAAAAGCGATGCGACACTATAGTGCTTCATTTTACTCCTGCCAAGAATCCACGCGGTATATACAAATGCGACAGCAGCCAGCAACTAAGAGAATTCGGCTGCTCGTCTCACACCAAAAACACAAGCCAAAGAGCCCGATCAACAACCCTGCTACATAATATGCAGCTTTCCTCCGTCTACGTAGATATATAGGCACTGTTTACTTACGACTTCGCTCGGGAACAAAAATTGCAAAGGACAAACCAACACAACAGCATCCCACCACCATTCTATGCGAAGCGTAGCCTGTTGTCATGGCAACACTTTTTTTGCTGTGCTTTGCAAACTATTCTTTTTGAACACTTAATAAAGTATTGACCCTTTTCGTGGAGCAGTTTGTTTTAGAGAAACGAGATGGCGTTCACGGCGGCGCGCCATATCTCTCCTCAGCGACCGCGCACGAATACGAAACCATTACCTACCTTGCTTCTGTGCGATCAGCTGTCGGAAATGCAACTGAGTTTTCGCTACCACACTGTGCTCCAATCATGCTAGATTGAATCATGTGGATTGAAGACGTGTGCAGTAGTTGGCTGCAAAAATAGTGACTGGCATGTCAACGAATAGAATGAATCTGTGTGGCCAAGTTCGCGGAGGGCTGCTGCAACTGTCCGAACGTGTTACCGGCACTTCGTGATGTACGGCTTTCCTCGAGGATACAGAAATTTGCTCATCCGCCAGCCTTGTATCGCTAACCTTCAAAGAGGGTGCTTCATCCCCAGAACGTCGGCAAGAGTGAGTAGCACTCGTTAAACAATGACAAAGGGAGTAGCGCCGCTTCCTGTCATAGTAAGTTTCGCGCACGTTATCTATACACATCTGTCCCAAATGGCAGGAAAACTTGCACCCACTGTATCGCCGACGTATCAAGAATAAGTGAATGAGCTCAGACTTGAATATATGCGCACTGTATACGCACAATAAATGACGGACTACACCGATGGCACACGAATCGAAGCTGAATGTTTCGCGACGGTCCACAAGAGTAAGCGAGTTTCTAGCTGTAATATACATTTGCTACAAGGTATTACAATGTACAAAACAGCTACGTTTCAAGCCTTGTGCGCAGCAAGAACAAGTCTATCGGAACTGAGCACACCTGCGAGCGATTAGGCAGAAATTAATCAGATAGTGGCCGCACCGAGGAACTTCACTGAGTCAGAAACTGACATGGCACTGCTTCAAAATATTTGCCAAATAAAGAACCAAGAGCAAAACACACTAATCCTGGCTGAATTCATGAGCGGAATGTTTGGATAGCTTGGAATACATATTTGGCCCCGCTTTTAGAACAAGCACCATATACGCTGCTTGCGCCGTTTGGACATGCCTGAATTAGCTCTGAAAGCGCTTTTGCACGTTCTCTGAAGCTGTGATCAAAGCTTTGTGTCGTCCACCTAGTCACCGTCTACGAGATCTCCGAAAACAGAGGTTTTCTAAGCCGCACCGACGTCATACACTTCCATTGTAAACAAGGAGGCAACGGAGGCAGTTGAGGCAAGCAATGGACGCGTCACCACGTGATCGCCGCGAAAAGGGTCAATACATGGAAGTTGGCCTGCTGCGAGGATTTATATTTCATAGAATTGCAACGTCATGCGGCAGTGACACCCATGGCAGCATAGCTAATGAGCAGATGATGTGGGCAACAAATAAACCCCCCCGCTGGTGGGGAACATTTGTAGCTCTGGAACAAGCTATATAGCAATCAGCATACATACGAGCCTAGACTTATTCAGGTTGCAATGTTATTTTTGAAACTGAATTGAAACAATTTGCAACAGGAATGTCTCCATATGGAGACTTTTAATTTGTGTATGTATTTGAATACATACACGAATATGTTAAGGAACAGCCATTTGCAACATCAATAATGCTCGTGTCCTAGTATTCCCAATGTTATCAAGTTTCCAGCATTTCATTCCACACTTTCAAGTGTTAAAAACACGAACACCAAGATCAAGTACTAAGCAGTTTGTTCACACAACCGTCACTTCAGTGCACAAATTGGTAATGGTCAAGGGCTACTATTTAAGCGACATATTAGTTTGCTCCACTTTGCAACTTCCCAAGTTTTATGTCCACCGCCAGGATGAAATTCAAAGCCCTTTCTGCTCAAGCTTACAATAATGCACATTTTACAACTTGATATGCTAAAGAACTAAATTTACTGCAAGCATTTAATTCAGAAAACAATGTCATATAGGACAATATTGGACTTATTTTAATGTGTGCACACCCCTATCATGCATAGCCAAATAAGAGGTTGGAAGTGAAAATTCCAAACTTCGAATGAAGCAGGATATCTGGTATGGATGTGGTTGTGCCTCTTTGTAGCAAGCACACCCTCACATTGCAAGTACATAGTGAATTGGGCTTCACATGAAACCACCACAAAGGTACCACACTTGTTCGTGTAATCTCTTCCAGAAATGCAAGCCACTCCCAAAGTGGTGTGAATAAATTTTATTTGTAACATGAAATTCTCCATACCACAATACACAAATTTACTTAGGGGACGAAGAAAGAAGACTTATTTTTTTTTGCAATTGCACAAAGAGCGTTGCAGCTTATTCTCGGTTGCGGACAAAAAGTGGACACGTCCGAAACAAGAAATCAAATACATTTTTTTATTAAAATAAAAAAAGGCATATATAGTGGTAAAGAATTAGAAAACAAATTTGCCATGCAACAGCACCAAATCAATTTTCTTTTTGTCTTTTGCCTTCCTTTTCTCCCCTGACATTTCTTGACCATTTTCTCTGTTTTAAAACTAAAAAAAGATGCCCCCTCCCATGAGCGAGACATCAGCGAGTTGCCAAATTTTACGTTAAAACCCCGCATTTTCTTTTTGTTTCCTTTTTTTTGAGTTCCCCCCTCTCCCCTAGTATTCTAAGAGAGGCCAAGGTTCATTGCTTCGCCGCTTTCCTTGTTCGCAAAGTGCCACAGACCATTTCTTTCCAAGCAAGCGACCATGTCCCTTTCCTTTTGTAGAGCCCGCCAAATCATACCGAGGGGGGAAAAGTGAGCTGCTCAAGTTTTGCCTTGTCTTTACTCCCGCATACGAGACAGAATGCGAGAATGAACACACTTCTCCACAAAGAGTTCACAGACTGGGAGGGTTTGTGCAGAAGCAGAGAGAGAGATAGAGGTCATTGACACAACGACTGGAAAAAGAGACGGCTGGCCAAAAAAAAAAAAAGGCATGCGCACAGAGGAAAGGCGAAAAAAAAAAAAGGCAGGAAGGGAGCCAGCCCAGGTGGCATGTCGTCACTGCGCCAGCAAGATGCACCGACTACACAGGAAGAACGGAAGACGCTGTAAAACAGATGCGAGGAGGGCAGCAAGCAAGCCGGACAGCCGGCAAGGTCGCTGCGCACGACGCCAGCGGACAGGGAGAGAGAAAAGAAATGTGGCCGCCTCCTAGATGGCGTCGATGTCGATGTCGTCCTCGTCTGCCCCCTTGGCCGGTGCGGCCTTGTTGGCAGGTGGTGCCTTGGGCTGTTCCTTCACCTCCTGGATGCTGGTGCTGATGTGACGGTCCGAGTAGACCACCTAGAGAGAGAGAGAGAGAGCACAGCAAATTAACATTAGGCTCCTAGTCTGTGTGAATGGAGTGTGCACACAGTGTGGGAGAACCGGAAACACAGCAAGTCATTGTTTTTTGCAAGAGAGATTCAAGGGTTGTTAATGACTTGCAAGGCCCCGAAAAGGATTTTCAAAAGACTTGCATGAAGTGATCGCTTCAGCACAAACAAGTTATTTACAATGCGCAGAAATTATAAGTGGTTCCAGATTCAATTTGATAGCTGTAGTTCCTTTAACATTCTCGTGTAAGGGTTGTAGTCAAACACCCCCTTGAGCAATGCAGGAACGATAGTGTACGCATAAACAGTGAAAAGCCTCATGTGTGGTACACATACACGGCAGCATGCAGCTGTGCATGCAAGACGGCATGGCTCAAAAGTGCAACAGCACAAATCGTAGGGCCCCATAGAAAAAGTCGCAGTTTCACCCAAAAGGCGAAGCATCAATTGCGATATCAAATTAGTGGACAGCTATATGAAGTAAGGATAGTGTGAAAGTTGCCCCTAATCTTTTTTCTTGTTTAATTTGACCCGCCAGGTAAATCAAGTCTGTCAATCTTGTCAGGGTCAAATTAACCGAAGCCAACTGTACTAGCCAGTGGCGCACCGACGGGGGGGGGGGGCAGAGTTAACCCCCCCCCTTTTGTTTAACCCCTTTTCTTTCCTTGCGCTTTTGAGTACTGCACTAAGATGCAAGACGCACAATCGTCTGCACACTCGCAAAAAGCGCATTTTTTTGACAATTTCTCGTGAACAAATTGAAATTAGTGCTGTTTAGATGGTACTGGCAAACTGTCAACCCCACCCCTGGCAGAGATCCTGGGTGCGCTACTGGTACTAGCCACCATTCCATCGCTGGCTGGACCACCACAGCAGCCTCCCACAGGCACTAGTGCCAAAGCTTCTGACAAAGAATTAGCAGAATTCTTTGTCGTAAACTCTGCTACTGCCTTCACATCAGAGTGAGGGCAGCCCCTGCACCAAGGAAGCAAAGTACGTAGCTCCACCGCACTGACCTCGACGTTCTCGTCCTGGGAGTCGTCCCCGTCGCCCTCGGAGGAGCTCTCCTCTTCCTCGGCCTCCTGGAGCCACTTGATGAAGGGGCGTGCCCGGTCGTGGATCTCCTGGGCCACCTCGCGACTCACATACTTCTTGGAGACACGCTTGGACCAGTCCAGGAGAACCTCCTCCTCCACTATGTCCTGGTCGTAGAGCAGCTTCAACAGGTGCGGCACTCGCGGCAGCAGGGCTGCGCTGTACTCCCTCACCACCTGGAACACAATACAGACTTCACGGTGACGCAGGGGACAGGCCGTCTCCCAACTGCAAGATGCGTGGGGAACAACCACTTCCACCAAGTCAATGCGACTTGGTACAGTCGAAACCGACGACAACGAAATTCCAAGACTACGAAATTCTTGAGACAACGAAATATTTTCGTATCCCCTGCGAACACCCATGGGATGCAATACATTTCGTACCTCTCGACAACGAAATCCTGCTAAACTGCAATCCCGCAACAACGAAAATTGACGTGACGTTTTCCCACACATTACCTACTTGCGTAAAGTCAGCAGACTTCACAATATGCTCAAATCCCTTTGCTTCACACTTAAATTGTGTAAAGCCCCACTCGTCTAGACTGCTTTTTCTTTTATGTACAGTTGCATTGGCGATGCAACTGTACCCCCCCCCATTTTCGTTATCGAGGTTCAACTGTACACGCACTTTCAAGGGAGCTAGCAGTCTTTTCTAGTGTCGTGATGCAAGCGTCCCTGGACTAACATGACGCATGATGTTAGTACAATGACATTTTCTCAGCCGTTTCTAGCTGCCCTAGGCCAAAGACTAAAAGCATAAACCTGACTGATTGAAGGGTTTAATGTCCCAAAACCCTTATCTCTTATCACAAACACTGAAATTGAGCGCTCTGGACTAGCTTTGATTACATGCTGTTCTTTACCCTTCAGAGGGTCATGCACCGAAAGCATCTTTTTTTGTGTTCCATCCCCATCTAATGTAGCAACTATGGCCAGGAACCAAACTTATGTTAGCAGTGAGGCATTATAAATCATGATCTGCTGCAGAAAATGCAGACCTCCCAACAGGATTCACATGACACTGTGACCATGAGCTTAGCATTGTGCCCAAAGTGAGACTTCAATGCTTTTCCTTTACAAAGAGCACATTAACAAACTGCAAACCTTATACCAAATTTAAGAATGCAGTGGCGGCTAGTGACTTGTCTAACTTGAGAGAGAATTTTACAGATGCACCAACCAATTACATTAGCTCATTTCCGCGATGTCACCACAGCAGAGGTGCAAGTCGCAACATCGCTGCCTATCGGCAAATACCATGTTTTCTCACGTATAACCCGCACTGAAAATAAAAAATTTACCAGTAAAACTGATGTGCAGGTTCTATGTGAATTTCGCTCTGTGTCACTTAGCAACGCACACAGCGCTGCAGTAAAGCCACACCTCAGGGCAAGGTTTTCCGTCATCCAGTTTAGTTATCTTCTAGGGCAAAGGTTCTCAAACTGTGTTCCACGAACGGCATCTTAGGGCACCGTGAGCAGTCAGAATTAGACCCCATCCTGTTTTTCCCCACTGCTTGCAGAATTTATCAATCTGGAGAAATTTTGCAACTTTTAATGAAGTCATTGATTCGGAACAAAGGGGACTGGGCAGGCGGCACCCTGGTACACAGAAATTTCAAGGGGGGCGGAGTAGGGCAAGCAGGCCGAACCGAGGCGCAACTGACCTGCTCGATGCCCCCGAGGAGGTACCGCTGTGCCCGATGGTTTCCGTGGGTGAAGCGCAGCAGCAACGCCCGCTGCCCCGCCACCTGGCCCAGGATGTTCTCGTCAAACAGCAGCTCACACAGCACCAGGGGGGCCTTGTCCCGAACCTCCAGGCGTTCGGCCTCGCCCACCACCTCTTTGCCATCCAGGCCAGACCCCTTGCGGGCCTTGACATAGTTGTAGAAGATGTCCATGCGCTCCTGCTCCGTCTTCTCCAAGTCGTCGTCCAGCATCAGACCTTTGGCACCAGCTGTCAGGGCCTCCAGCCGACGAGCCTGGTGGTAGCCATCAAACAACACCCTTGCAGCAGTCCAAATTGCAATTTCAAAATGAACACGAAAAACTGATCTGGAGGGGAAATGGTGCTTTTGGAGCAGGTGGCCTTTTTTTTTTTGCCTACAGTACGAATACATTTAGCATGAATGCTTGAAGATGCTTTTTTACCGCCATGCATTTTCTTTTGCAACTTGAGTAGCGCTCTGCCATGTATAACATGTTAATACAGTCAACGACCGATTTTCCGGACACCCAGAAGGAACGTTCGGCGGCTCCCAACGAGCTGCCGGAAGTCGGACGGAAATCGATTGTTGCAACACCTGGGGATGTATTCTGAAACGTTCCACTTCAGCGATAGTTTGCCTAGGCGACAATTTCACCTTCAGGCGCGCGCTGATTGGCCGTTTTAGCAAAATTGGATGAGCCGATTGTCTGGTTGAGCCCGACGTCGTTCAATTTTGCTCAACCAGCCAATCGGTGCGCACCTGAAGGCGAAAGGCAAACTATTGCCGAAGTGGAACGTTTCAGAATACCTCCCCTGGCGAGTGTGCGAGGCACTCTCGCCACTTCCGGGGCTGGAGTTTTTCCCGATTTGGCCGCCAGGAGCCAAATTTTTCGACACCAAGGGTCGAGCGTCTGCCGCGGGTCGAATTTCGTCGCTTTGACACCAGTTTTCCGCTCCATGTATCCCGGCCTTTACGCTGCGAAGCATTGTGTTGAAGCATACCAAGAGCAGAAAGGGGCAATTGTCATGGGACACTGTTTGTACAGGTGCTGACATTTTTCGGACTTGTTGGCTATTCCAGACTTCGTAAATGCACCGTAAGGGTGCCCATAGAGCTAATGCATTTTCGCGACTGATTTTTCAGACAAATTTAGGCTCCAAAGTTCGATTTTCCGGACTAAATAGCTCGTTTCAAGCCACGCTACGCGATCTTGGATGCCAACATGTTGAATTTTCCGCTGGCTTGGCCCAATTCCAGAGGCCTGCTCTATAGCCTGCAGGATAAATACACTATCAATAGAGAGCACGCACCATCCTCACATTTCAGAGGCCATGCCACCGCAATACTTCACGTAAGCTTCACCGCGATACTCCACGTATCTTCACCACATAAAACTGCTGTATTGAGGCGAAGCTGACTTTTGGGAACCGCCATCATGCAATACACTGTGCTTCCCGAGCTTTAAAGCCATGGGCAAGAATTACAAAGGCGGAGTCGGCACCATAGCTAACAGCGGCGAATTGTTAGAATGAAAAACACGGCATTGAACAGCAAGAAGCTCAGTAGCAAACATCGAAGCAGCTAGGCCTAGCGTTGCCGCAGTGGTGGCTACAGCTGTCAGCGGATTTGCATACAAGAGTGCCAGTTCAAGGCAGCAAGATAATAAGTATAGCAGCAATGGTGGCTTCGATTATTCCGTTTCGGACCTGCAGCCATGGCAACAAGTCCACAAAATTGGATGACGAAGGTTTCTTGCGTCCGAAATTTCAGACGTTCTTATACATTGACTCTATGGGGTACGTGGCAGTCCCACGAAGGCGTCCGAATTATCGGGCAAGTCCAACAAATCGGGCATCTGAAAAATCGGTCGTTGACTGTATTAGTTACCATGATTATATCAGCAATAAACAGTCAATTGACTTCATTATATCCACGCCCATTATATAAAGTTCTGGTGAAACTTTGGAGAGGATGGCATCAAAAGATGCTCATTATTGAAATCGGCAAGGAGTGTTAACGCCAGAGAACATGTTATCTTTAGACTAAGGGCAGCGCTGTGCTCCGCTCGTTCAAGGTGGAGTCCGTGAGGGTGACTATGGGGGTGACTCGTAGGTAGGGTTACTGCACCTTGGCGGCCTCACTGGTGTCCTCGGCCCAGTCATCATCGAGGTCGTCGCCCCAGTCGTCATCCTGCGGGTCAGACTCCTGCTGCTGGGAGCCGTCCTCGCCACCACTGCCGTTCTGCAGCTTGCCGGAGGCATCGGTGGTCGAGCGGCGCTCATCGCGAGACTTGCGTTTGGTCTTGCCCTTGGCGGCCCCAGCGTCCTTGGCGGCGGCAGTAGCTGCCGCCACAGCTGCTGCCTGGGAGCCCTTGGGACCCTCCTGAAAGACAGGCAGGTGGGAATGGACAATGCCATGGTAACTATCACAATGGCCCCTCGGCAAGATAACACCAGCCCACCCAAAAATATCAAAAGAGGTGACTTGCTTTAATTTTGACCCTGACGGGAGAGACGTAATTAAAGTTCGTGGGAAGAAATTAACTAGCAGCCCTTCTGTCCAAAAACCAGATTTTGAGTGTCACTTTCGTTCCCAGTGTGTTCCCGCACCTAGCAGCAAATTTCCATTGAAAACGTCCATCTAAAGAATGAAATGCTGTGGCATATCGCTGTTTCAAAATGGCACCCGGTTCTGATCACCTGCAACTTCGAAACTGCAAGTACAGCCGTCATTTTTTATTCGAGAGCTTGTGACATGTTTACTACCCACGAGACAGCCCTATATTCTGCATAAGACATCAAAGCATTCTAGTTGTCTGAAAGCATAAATTTTGGAAACTACTGTGGCATGTCTCGGCATTACGACTACACATCAGCCACACATAGCCGTAAAATTACATTATCTGTGTCGCTTCAACTGAAAAAATATGATGTTTGAAGGGTAGAATGTCACCACGAACTGTTTTCTTCTTTCTGGGGTTTTACGTGCCAAAACCAGTTGCGACTATGAAGCACGCTGTAGTGGAGGGCTCCGGAATAACACTAACTGTTATCAGCAATCAGCAAAGTGTAAAGTGTCGTTGAACCCTGATCTGATAACAGCGTAATAACCACCGATCCATTGCAACGTTGCGTGGCGGCAGCGCGGGGCACATGAGTATTGACAGTGGCAACAGGAACGCCTGAGCACCTGTTCTCATGGTAGAAGGGAATTAGATGGTCACACCAAATTGTTTAAATACAGTGGAATCTCGATACGACCTTCACGGGAACCAGAAAGTAAAACGTATCATTCGAAAATCGCATTACCTGACCATAATCGTATATAGAAAAAGGAAGTTATCACGAGAAACGTATTAAGCAGAATTGTTTCAAGGAGATTTCACTGTAGGTGTAATGCACGGACAATTATGCAATAACGGGAGTGCCGCTGTCGTAGCATCTGATGTTACACCTCCCAGCGCCTGTTTTTACCAAGACCGAGTTCAAAGCGTTTGTTATAACAGTACGGCGATTAAAAAGACGTTCATTATATTTGAAAGCACTTTCATTTGGCAGGGTTGGAAAATTGTGAATACACTGAAATGTTGTGGTTATAACCGGTACATCCTTATAATTGGGACCATTATAAGTGGGTTTACCTGTACTTGCCCTATTCTAACACGCCCCTGAATCAAGCGCACTTTCTATGTTTTCGAAGTAGGAAACTAACATAGAAATGACATTAAATCTCATAAACAAAGTAAAATCTAATGCACACTACATCTTTTAGCAAGAAAAATGGGCAAGGGTCTAATGTGTGTTGCACAATGGTGGCCGGTTTGCTAAAATGAGCTCCCTGCAAACATTGATGCTATGCAGTAAAGCAGGGGTTCTCAAGCATGGTCGCTCCAGGGAACCCTGCTAAGCTCCATGAAGCGCCAAGGAACGCCCCGAATTAATACGTATGTCCTAAATAACTGAATGTCGAAGGTATCAAGACAACAGACAAATGCTTAACTACGTCAACACGCTTTTATTTACGCAATGAATCGGCAAATCCTGTTTATATTTAGCACAACACCAGTGCGGAAGCTGAAATTCTCATCATCTCATAACTGGTTAGCGCTAGCAGCGGCGAAGGCCTCGCGCGCGTACATCCCGATTATTTTTTCGCCAGTCAGCTGCTCGCCAACAAATTGTCCGTCCATCGCGATGTAGCCGGTGCTCTTAATCTTCGACAGCTCTGCACTGAGTCGAAGCAAAACTATTTCTTGCCGCAACCCGCTGCGGACGAAACCGCAGCCGCTATCGACGCGATCATGGACGGCGACCTTGCGGTTCAGAAGGCAGGCGGCCGACGCACGCACCAAGTCAAAACGAAACTACCGTTCGCTGCAAGGAGTGCGGACGAAGCCGCGGTCGCTATCGACGTTACCATGGATGGCGACTACGCAGTTGTGAAGGCACGCAGCTGACGCGCACATCGAGTAAAAACGAAACTACTGCTTGCCGCAACCGCTGCGGACGAAACTGCGGTGGTTATCGACGTGATCATGGATGGCGACTACGCACAGGGCGAGACACACGATGCGATTTTGCGTGCGATTCGTCGTACGACACGCCGCATCGGCCGCCGCACTCAACAAGTTTTCAACATATTCTACTGCAGGCGGCGGCGGACCGCCGCCGCCGCATGCGACCAACGTGTTGGATATAAAAGGCATGCGGCATGCCGTCAATGCGGTGTTACGCGCGGCGATAAACGCAAGAATAAAGTCTATAAGGGCACAATTAGGCACGAATCGCTCCGGCGTTGCTGTCAAGTGCCGCGTACGATTGCCGCTGAGGACCATGGCGATGCGGACTGCGCCGCTTCGTTTCGGTTGGACGCTAGCGCCGTTCTTTCTCTAACGGCGCGTATTTGAAACGTTCCGCGCATTTTTTTTCTTCATTTTTAAATTCCTCCAACGTATACGTCAGTGCGCACGCAATCGGCACCTACGCTATCTACAAACGGGAGAAATGCGCATGTTGGTAAATTACGGCCTCCGAGATTCAAGTACGAAAGCTTAGGCGCGCTGCCCGTTTTCGGAGGTTGGATGGCTACAAGCTGTTTGCGGATTTATTGCCCAGTTCGCGCGTTGCTGTTACGCGCTGTGCTGTGCTTTTTGACACACGGGCATGAATAATGGAGGTTCTGTGGATCGAGCGCACCTCGTTTTCGCCGTTTTAGCCACTTGGTGACGCGGAAACGCGGAAATTTATCAGTCGCTCGCGGAACCCCAAGGTTCCGCGGAACCCACTTTGAGAACCCATGCAGTAAAGCATATGAATGCCACGAAGGTCGTTTCGGTTTTGTGCCTGATGAAGAGACTCGCGCAGTGCCACATGCGCCACAGAGCCCCTTGTGTTTGATGCTGCTGAAGCCAGCGTTATACTTTGTTCTCAGCACAACAGGAGTGCAGAGTGCCGTGAATGGCAGCTGGTAGATCAGAATAAGCAAGTGGGTCTGAAACCGATCCTGAGAAATTGGTGGGCGACTGCATTTTTATTCGTATAAAATGAGTTTTGCCCTTCATCATCATCATCATCTGCCTATATTTATGTCCACTGCAGGACGAAGACCTCTCCCATGCGATCTCCAATTACCCCTGTCTTGCGCTAGCGTATTCCAACTTGCGCCTGCGAATTTCCTAACCTCATCATCCCACCTGACTTTCTGCCGTCCTCGACTGCGCTTCCCTTCTCTTGGTATCCATTCTGTAACCCTAATGGTCCACCGGTTATCCATCCTACGCATTACATGGCCTGCCCAGCTCCATTTCTTCCGCTTAATGTCAACTAGAATATCGTCTACCCCCGTTTGTTCTCTGATCCACACCGCTCTCTTCCTGTCTCTTAACGTTACTCCTAAGATTTTTCGTTCCATCGCTCTTTGTGCGGTCCTTAACTTGTTCTCGAGCTTCTTTGTTAAGGGGGGAGGAGGGGATGAAAAATAACTTTTTTGTTTCTTGGCAGAAAGGGCTGAAATTTGGCACACACGCTGTACATTGCAATAGAGGAACAAATCCAACATTTCATTAGGATGTCTTCATTAGTTTTTGTTTTATAAGAATTTACAAACGTTTACAAGTTCCTTGCTCGTGGAAAGCCTGGCACAGTAACGAAACATGGTACGGAACTGGGAATACTTTGTATGTTTGCCCAGATGTCTAATCTATATCAAGACAGTGTTAGATTTTTTTTTTTAGTGTCCTTATAATTTTTTACTCAACATGACATGCATGTAACTTGTGCTTGACTGCATAGAGCCATGCAGTAATTGTGAAGTAATTAAATAATGGAAAAATAAATGAACATTTCAAGACTGTCTTGATGTGCAGCACAGTTCATGGATCACAGCAAAACAAACTGGATCAAAATCGGTCCAGCCATTGTTGTGCTATGCTTTCCACGAGCAAGGTGACCGACCAAAAAAACACTATTGAGAAAACGAGCTGCAAAGTTTTGCAAGCAGTGCAGGTTTATTAGAACGCATCAGGGCGGTAATTTTTGGCATCAGTGCTGTCAAGCATCTTCTTGCACCTTTGCCTCTTCGTTTGGTGGGCTTTGAAAATTTAATAGCCTGGCTAGTACATCAAATTGAACTTCCGTTCAGTTGCGGACATCGCGCACGCTGCATGCTCGCGATTCTGCCGTCACCGCTGACGCGAAACGCGGCTCGAGGCGCGTCTGAATGGTGCGCTGTTCGGGCGACTATTTGTCCGGTGAATTTTCGGATATTACACTGTAGCTCGTCGACGGTTGGGGCTCGCTCAAAGGCGGCGTGTTCATGTCGCACGATGCATCAAACTAAGTACACCGTCTTCGCCGGCGATGGTGACCTTCGACCCGCGTCGATACGATCTCGGCTGGTTCGCGCGGCCGTACGCCGAGGCGCGGGAGCTTCCGTTGGTGCGTCTTCCGTCGACTGCGTTATTGGTACCGATGGCACAGGGCGATTGTCGGTTTCGCTGCTTGAGTCACACGGTGCAAGATAGCGCGGCACGTAATCCACAGTGCAAGGTAGCGCGGCACGTTCAGTCGGGTGCTCCTCCGCTAATCGCCATATTTTTCTCGCCGTAGGAGACTTGCGCTTCCGTATTCCGAAGACGTGCTTCGTCCAAACTTTCTTCTCCAACAAGCGACGATCCTTAAGGGGAGACACGGCTCTTAGGAGCCGAAAATTTGCCCAAAAATCGAGTTTTCAGAATTGTAATTTTTGTGTTCCTACTACCATCCCGCACCTGCCTGCAACTTTTTATTAAAAAATACCACGTATTTACGGCGTAACAGCAATTCAAAGATTCGTTGGCACACCCACAGACCTTTAAATTGTGGACAAATCGCACTTATTTCGGCTGCCTGTAACTCGCGAACGGCTCGCTCCACCGCGGCCATTTTGGTATCGTTGGAAAGCTTGTGCGTTTGGCTTCTTTTTATCACTCGGTAAGCAACCCTGTTGTCGCCGCCTTCACAAATAAAACGGAAAAAAAAAGTGCCCATAGAAAGTCGTCATTGGCCAGTTGGGATCACGTGGCTAAGATGGCGTCACCTTATTGGCTTAGGGCACTGGATTGAAAAATCTGGCTGGTAGAGGCGCCATTTTGCCTTTGGTTGCGACCGCGCTACGACGAACATGCCTGGAGGACCGAAAAGTTCCACACTGTGTATCAGTTCGGCCGAAAGCGAGCGAAAAATAAGAAACGCGCTAAGGGCACGACATCGCGGGACACTGCAACGGATCAGCAAGCGACCCTCGTCGCTAAGACACCCGACAACGGCGATGGAGGTGATAGCGGTTCGACATCGCGCGGCTCTACAACGGGTCAGCAAGCAACTCGCGGCGACGCTGGTGATAGCGATCTACAGAACGACGGCTTCCTTGGCACCGACTCCGGCCGTGTGATAGTTGCGGCTCGCGGCGACGCTGGTGATACCGATCTGCAGAACGACGGCATCCTTCGCGCCGATACCGGCCGTGTGAGAGTTGACGCTAGAACTGTCACGAGCAGCGAAATAGCTCAAGTGAGTGCCCGTGATCAAGTCACGCTTGATAGACTCGAGTCGACGCCGGCAACAGCGCGAAAGACTGCTGTTTTCACTGATGCAAGTGACGCGTCATCGGCCTCAGCCGTGGACAATGCTGCTTTATACGCGATTGTTGACCTGAACCTTCTGAATGTGCTGCTCGCTGCCCTGCAGTGCAAGGTATGCGGAGGGTGTGCGAAACTAGTCACGGGCGACCGTGACTACGGCCTCGCCAAGAAACTGGTCGTGTTGTGCGAGAATTGTGGTGAAGTTGCGGCGCAATGGAATTCGCGCAGAGTTGATGGTGAAAAGACATGTAATCCATTTGAGATTAACATGTTAGCCACACGTGCAATGCTCAGCAGTGGAAATGGCCAAACAGCCATGAACGACATCTTCGCGTCGATGGGGCTTTCGCGCCGGGGGCTCCACAATAAAACGTTTCAGCGCCACCTGAAGAAGACGCTAGAGCCTGCTGCCACCCGAGCTGCCGCGACCGTTATGACTCGGTGCGCGAAAGAAGTCACTGAACTGTATGATGACATTTGTTTTGGACACAAAAAGAACATTGCCGTGTGCTACGACGGAACTTGGTTGACAAGGGGACATTCCTCACATATTGGTGTTGGAACTGTTGTGGAGCTCTTCACTGGATATGTGCTCGATTATCATGTGATGTCTAACTTTTGTTTGGGGTGCGAGAACGGTCCTAAGCCAGACAGTGAGGGCTACGACCTTTGGAAGTTGAGCCACCAGTGCCAGAAAAACACAAGCTGCAAGTCTGGCCAGATGGAAGTAGAAGCAGGCAAAATCTTGTTTGAGAGGTCGCTTCAGCGACATAACCTTCGTTATACCACCATGTTGTGTGACGGTGACAGCCGCACATACAATGCAATTAGAGAGGCAAAAGTTTACGGATACATTGAAGTAGAAAAAGAGGATTGCGTTAACCATGTCAGAAAACGCATGGGCACTGCACTCCGCAACTTATTACAGAAACACAAGGGTGAAGGCAAACGAAGCCTCGGTGGTAAGGGGAGATTGACAGCTGAGCTGGTCGACAGGTTGGCTATCTACTATGGCCGAGCCCTAAAATCGCATGTTGGTGATGTGGAAGCCATGAGCCGTGCAGTGATGGCAACTTTTTATCATGTGACTTCCACTGACAGTTGCCCAAACCACGCCCTGTGCCCGGCTGGTGAGCAGTCTTGGTGCCCCCACAATGCAGCAAAGGCCAAAGGGGAGCCAGAGCCTAGGCACAAGTATAATTTGCCTAGTGATGTGGCTGCAGCTCTTTTGCCAGTGTACCAGCGCTTGTCAGAAAAGAGCCTGCTGCAGAGGTGCCTGAGGGGAAGGACTCAGAATTCGAACGAGTCTCTGCACTCTGTAATCTGGAGCCTGCTAGCAAAAGAGCAGCACTGGTCTCTAGTTGCAGTACAGGCAGCTGTTGCAGAAGCTGTGCTGCGTTTTAATGCCGGCAACGAGTATGCAGCTGCAGCAGTGCTATCACAGCTGGACATGAATATAACACCCACTGGGTCCAGCAGGGCAAAAGAAAAGGACTTGCGGCGTAGCACAAGTTCTTCCAAAAAAAGGGCAGCATCACTTGGCCTTGCTAAGGCAGTCAAAAAAAAGCACCACGACAGCATGCATCCTGACTACTCCCCTGGTTCATTTTGAGAGATATTGGTGGGGGGTCTGTGAATAAACGCAAATATTTTTGTCCGTTTTCTCATAGCAGCATTTCTGATGGTGTCATAGTCTTGGAGCAACAATATCTCCAGTTTTACTTATCCTATCGCAGTAATTCTTTTTTTGTCTGAAAGGTAGTTAATTGGTGAGTGAAGTAGGCCTAAAATATGAATAAATATTAATACAGAAAATTTCTAAAAATAATAATTTTTCCTGGCAGTTGCATTAGCTTTTTACTTTGAAAATTTTGACATGCTCTAATTGTGGTCCAAATTTGTGAAAAACATTAATTCTTGCCTGGTTGAACCCCTGTATCAACCTAGATCAATTTAGTGTTCAAGCATTTGCCATAATCACCACGAACATGTCATGAAATGTTTTTCCTCGTTTTCTCAAAACGACATTTTTGATGGTAGTGTAGTTTTGGAGTGACGATATCTCTGGTTCTACTTATCTTATTGCAATAATTCTTTTTTTGTCAGAAAGGTGGACAAACTGGGAGTGAAGTGGGCCTAAAATATGAACAAATATCATTACAGAAATTTTGAAAAAGTAATAATTTCTCCAGGGTTTTACTAATGCCTTCTGCTTACAAAAGTTTGGCATGCTGTAACTTCGGCATAAATCAGTTTAGAACATTCATTCTTGTAGCACTGCAACCTCTGATCATTTCAACATCATTTTGATGTGCCAGTCTCCTTCATAACAACCAGCATTGTAGAGAGAAGTTGCCTCCAAATTGGCCTATACAAAAAAACATGAATTGCTTATATTTTGAAAAGTACTTGTTGCATGCGAAAACCAATTGCATATTTGAAATCAGCATGTCAAAATACTGAAGTGATGGAAGTTTGATCAAATTGTGGCCATAAATAAAAAATTTTAAAAAAAGTGGGGTGTCCCCCCTTAACTAAACTGGGCGCTCTCAGAAATCCGAATTCTGCGTGTCAAGTGAAGACGCCGGCATGGTTTGCGAAGCGAACAACTGCGGTAGCCATCTTGCCCGCTGCCGCAGCAGTAACCAATGGGAAGACGCCATTCAGCACGGCAGCCAATCGCAGGCCCGCTTTCATCGGAGGGCCCGTGTGACTACCCCAAGCAGACCCGCGATTCTTTTGTGTTTGTGCGTTTGTTACAAGATGGCGAAGACCGACGAATTGAGAAGCGGAACGGCGAAACTTTGAGCTTTCGAACGATACCAAGATGGCGGCGCTCGGTGGCGGGAAATACGAGATATGGCTCCGTGAACTGCGGTGATTTTGCGCAATTTAAAGCTGTTTTTTCGCCCTGCGCACTGACAAATTAATTTTTTTCGGGCACTTTTAGTGCGTTTCCAGCCAAATCATTTTGATACAGCGTAGATTAGGCGTTGCAGATACCGAAATGCGGGGTTTCCAAAAACCTATTTTTCTCGTGATTTTCGCGATCTGATCCCCGCGTCCCCCCTTAACCTCCAAGTTTCTGCCCCATATGTTGCCCTTATCTGGCAACAAATGGAAAACAGTAAAATTACTGGTGTCATTACGAGACTCGTAAACAAGCAATAAAAATCCGGCATTTTACCGTAACAGTTGGCATGTACGCACAATGTTGGAGAAAGGGTAGACCAAACCTGCTTCAATCTTCACAGGTATTTGCAATAAGGTGTAGCATTTGCTCCCTCAAATAAACAATGTGTACCTTTGCTTTTTCAGTAAGCTAATACGAAAGTATGACACTTCTGCAGCATCAGGCTCCATCACCTGTTTCCTATGAAGGACCACTGCCACATAGACAAGAGTACGAGTTGGATGACATCATGATAATGTCCTTCAATGCAGCACGCAAGATTTGTCCCGTACAGCAAACCCTGCGTTCTGTACTGCCATAAGTGCATGCAGGGACTACACATGTGCACGCAGCTGGCTGGAAGCCAAAGCTGCATGCAATTTAAGGATCAATTTCATTATTATGGAGATTAGAAACCGTAACTATGCAGGAAAGCTGACTTGTGGTGCTCTGAAGAGCTTTAAGGGTGGTGTCCAATACAGTTCTCAAAGGCCACGCTTTTGCTGGCTGCATGCGGCGGAAGTGACTGCGGGAGCCAGAAACATCATAGCATCACGTTTTGGACACCACTCATAGCTTTACGAGATAACCTAGATGAACTTCCAGCCGTATGCCATCATTTTTTCACGACTTTAATCATTGAAATAAAAAAGTTTACCGACGCTTACGATAGTCCCCAATGTGAAATTTGAGCGCAGCTGTACACGTGTCTTCATTTCACGATATATTGGCTGGTGCAGACGATCTGTCTCGTGCGGCACGTTGCGAACAGAGCGAAGTGTGGCACGACTACCTCGCTGATCTAGAGATCATGAGAGCCAGCGCGTGGGTGATGCGTGGCCACTATTCACAGCAACCGCTGCACTACGCTTTTCTTATGCTTTTGCCATATCCTCCTCCGCTTTCGGCCTCATGGTTCCGCTGCACCCTCGCGCCTTTCGTCCCCTGCCGAGATCTGCGCTCATCTTTTGTTGTGCTCGTTCGCTCGGTTACAGCACCGCTAGCCACAGGAACGGGTGTCCGAGAGAGAGCTGTGCCCTAAAACTGACACTTTGCAGACTTTGACAGGTGCTCAGAATTTCCCAGACATTCACCCAGCAAAAGAAACCATTGTCGTCTGCACGAGCTGTTACCTGCGTGGGCGGTGGATTCTTGAGGATGAACGTGTTCAACTTGTGGGCGCCGTCGAGGGTGCCTGAGTGGCCACAGGCGCGGCACTTGGTGGTGATGACACCCTTGCGCTGAAGGACGCTCAGCACTGTCTCCGGGTTGTCGCACGAGGCGCAGAGGACGTAGCGGCGGATGAACCCGTCCAGGATGTCCTGCAGCTTGGCCGCCTCGTGGGCCCCGTTGACAATGTAGCGGTCATTCTTGGCATCCAGCTGCGTCTGGGCGCCCAGCTCGCAGCCAAAGTACTTGGTCGGGTAGGTGGGCGGCCGGTTCAGGGCCTTGGCCACCTCGGTCATGTTGACCAGCACCGTCTTGATGCCGTTGCCCTTGCCCTCCACCTGCACCAGGAAGGGGACAAGCAGCGTGAGTCTCGACATACCCGGAACCTTATGGCAAAACCTACAGGAAGCCCAGTTCAAAGTAGGCCACCATTCTTGCTGAAACAAAAATTTTAAGACAGCAAGAAATGTGTTCCCGTTTGTCTTGTTAAATACATTCCTGTCCAAGCTTCTTTAGAAACCTATTGGCATCTTGCAAACACTTGTGTATGCATTACAAACCAAAACGTAAGTCTTAATACTTTTCTACTTCTACTAATACTTTTTGACCTGTCAACCCTATAAGTCTGTGATACAAGTAGGGAAAGACTACTCGTTCAGCTACTTGTTTGATCACTGCTGTACAGAATGGCACGAGGCTGAGGGGTGTAAACCAGGAACTCAAAAGTTGGTTTAACTTCGCAGCTCATGTTCGTGTTCCACCTGGCAGGGGGGGGCAGAGCGACGTGAAGTTTCTCACTCCCGCCGCGAAGAAATTGTATCGAGAAATGAATTGCTATTTCACTGCTCTATCTTGAGGTTGACAGCTTCATTCGGTTTAAATGGGGCGGAAAAAGCTAGCGCCATCTACACTAGTTTTCTTTGATAACACTTCTGGCAGCTGCCTTCAATGCCTGTAAGAGGAATGCTGCAGTGAAGGGCTCCGAATTAGTTTTCACAACCTGGAGGTTCTTTAATATCCACAGTACACGAGGGCTTTTGCATTCCCACTTCAATCAGCATGAGGCCATGGTGGCCTAAAATTCTTTCTGGGCTTTTACGTGCCAAAACCAGTTATGATTATGAGGCACGCCGTAGTGAAGGGCTCTGGATTAATTTCGACCCCTTGGGGTTCTTTAACGTGCACTACAACGCAAGCACACAAGCGTTTTTGAATTTCGCCTCCACTGAAATGCGGCCGCGGCGGCCGAGATTCAATCCCGCGACCTTGTGCTCAGCAGCGCAACGCCTTACCTGATTGAGCCACCACGGCTAAAATTGACGCAAGCACAATACCATAGACCACCACAGCGGGTCACGAGCATACACCAGACAGGCGAACAGCACCCACCTTGGCAATGATCTTCGGCATCTTGTAGCGGTAGAACTGGTCCGTCAGGCTCCGGTTGACGTTGACGCTCCCCATGGTGATGGTTTGTGGAGGATCAAGCGAGTGCCTCTCAACAGACGGCGGAAGCCGGAACAGAAGACGTTGCTCAAAGCCTCAGTGACGACACTAATCTCTGAGAACCGACGGCAGTACGGCGACACCTAGTGGTCAGAGACCGGGGCAGGGCAGCAGACTCTGCAGAGATGGGGGGGTCGGCGAGGACACCCACGACGACGACGACGAGAAGGGGCAGCGAACGCGAGAGCTAGGGGCCTCGAAGGAGGTCGAGACGGCGATGTCGAGGGAGGGAGGACGGGGAGACAGGGTTGCACGACCGGGCAGACAGGGTTGCTGTCACACGACACGAGTCAACTATGACTCGCGACCACGCAGGGGACGAAGACGGGACACGCGTGGCAATACGGCCGACCCTTTGGCGCAGAGGCGGCAGTTTGGACGAGGAGAGAGACTAGACAGGACAGAACTTGGCTTCAGCGGGGAAGTGCTGATGAACGAGGCGAGACAAGTGCGAGAGAAAAGTGTCGAGAAGAGAGAGAGAGAAAAGACAAGTCAGGACTGGAACGGCTGCAATCTTTGGCGGGGTTTATCCGGGGACAGTCTGGGGATGCAAAAGCATACGACAGGGAAATGCGGAAGTTCGAGGGAACGCAGCACAGAAGGCGCAGCATGATCAGCAGGAGTGGAGGCGCAGCATGATCCAGAAAGGGGGTTAGGGAGAGGGGGAAGAACAAGAAAACAAAAATTAGACATTCATCCAAAGGATCATGAAAGCAAATGTAAAGTCAAGCTGCGGTAGCAGACTGTGCTTCGGAAGCAGTTAATACAATCGAATTTCGTTGTAACAGAGCCACATCCATTACAGTAAAACCTTGTTAATTCAGATTTCACAGGACCAAAAAAAAAAACCTGCCGAATTGACTGAATGTCAAATTATCGAGGTTATCAAGAAAACGAATGCTTGCTACGCCAATCTGCCTTTATTGACTGAATAAAATTTCAACCCTTTCTTATAATTCACGCAAAATCAGTTCAGAAGGCCTCGCGACTATCACACACAGCCGCAGTGCACGTCTTTATACGAGACAAGTTTTGACTAACGCGCGCACATTCGGATAATTTTTTTGCCAGTGCGCTGGTTGCCAACAGATCGTCCGTCCATCGCGATGCAGCTGGAGCTCTTCATCCTCGACGACTTCCACCGTGTTTGTGACATCAGGCACACAGCTTTTGCACTGAGCCATACCGAAAATTGTTTGCAACGACCACTATCAACTCAATCATGGACGGCAACCATGCAGTTCTGAAGGCACAGGGCTGACATGGTGTTATGCATGGCAGAAAATGCAATAATAAAGGCTACAACGGTACAAATAGGCACAAAGCGTTCCGTTTATGTACGACTTCCACTGATGACTACGGCAATGCGGACTCCACCGATTTATTTCGGTCTGGACGAAAGCGGCATTTTTGTTCTTTTTCATCGCACATTGCGGCGTTCAGCTCTAAGAATTGTCCGAATTAACGAGAGCATTTCTATTAAGTAATGCCTACACCAGCTGGGACCAGAGGACAAGTCCGAATTATCCAATTTTCCGAATTAACGAGGGTTGAATTAACAAGGTTTTACTGTATAGAGGCTCAACCATACGGGAACTTTTTAGCTCAGTGTACAGGAGGCAAGCATTAGGTAAAAGACGGCTGATGTCATCACATTACAACTGCTGAAGTGATATTTCAGATAGTGGCAATGATTGGTGGAGGCCAGTGTAAACTGTCATTAAAAAGTTGACGAAAAAATCAATTTGGTGAACTTGAGGGAAAGTCTTTTACTGCCAAGAGAGGCCCCAGATTCACCAGAGGACCTCATTATTGATATTAACACCACCACTGCTACAGCTTCTGCACAATTAAAGTGAAATTCACGCTTTAGGCATTTGACCAGTCATGCTCGCTGGCCTTTGCCTGACCGACATGAAGAAGCTAGTGGATTTGCAGGTATTGCACAATTGGCTTGTTATTTAGTTTCAGCTGGGCGTTTGCGTTCCCATGCCAAGTAGCTATCTCTTCCGACACATCCTGGCAAACAAAGCTCATTAGCCACAAGAGCCGACACGAGTAGCAGGTGAATGTTTAATTCATTGGCTGTGGGAGCGAGATTTCAGACTACCAAGGCTTCCACAAGTAAAGGAAGAGATTCATTTCGCAAATGTGTAGCACTGTAAACTGGCTAAATTCAAGTCTACATGGAAAGCCTGGCAAGAGATTTCTGAACTAAAAAAACAATACCTTGGACACATGATGCCCTCATTCCCAAAGAAAAGAAAAACTGCCAGTTTTGCTCGAAGCATTGACAGCGTCAGCAAAGTTTAGCATTGCGCTTGGACTCCTCGAATTGTGTGCAACGTATACGCAGGTGCGACATTTTTCGCGTGACTCAGCACCTAAGCTGACTCATGCTGGATAGGAGTAACCGCGCCTTGTATATTCTGACGACCCTGGCGTGACCAAGAGCGCTGCCGGTGGTTGCACGTGTCGCACCTCGATGGTGCACGAGGCGAGACCACTGAGAAACCGTGGGTGTGCTTCAAACGCACTGAGTGCCTCAATGGGCTTGCACGCGGGAGATTCTTGAGGGACGTTCTATTTTGTATGTGGTATAATGGCTAGAGAACCGGGCTTCTGTGCTGGAGGTGCCATGATTGAATCAGTTGTCAGACATTTTTATTTGTGTTCATTATTTAATTAGGTATATACACACACACACACACACATATTTATGTCTGGAACATTATGGCAATGCCGACGGTGTCTATACAATTGCTATTGCAATAAAGAATCCTGCACCTGACTGACCAGAGTTATAGCTTCTGTGTGATATCTGGCACCAAGAGCTTGCGCTAAAACCATCCACTAACTGCTAACTGGCATGCAAACGAGCATGGAAGGGCAGCACATAAACTCACCTAATTATTCCGTGGTAGGATATGAAGGTTAACTGTTAATTGCATTACAAAGTGTGTTTGTTCTCCTGAAAAAGAAAAAGACCAAAGGTTGCTTAGAACAACGGTGCCCTGAGTAACAGTGCAATGTGAAGATTAAATGTCCAATACTTTAAAATGTCAAAACCTTTAAAAGGTTTTTTTTTTAAAGTCTACTCATAAAAGTAACATTTATCCATAATAAACTGATTGCAGTATTTTGCCAGAAAGTGGCTCACATGATGCATTAGGCAAGATGTACATGCATAAAGAAAAATTTTTTACGAACCATCATTGCACACTGCTGCTGTAATCAATAACCAGAGTTCTACAGTACAGTTAATACAAACTGATGACTACAGTACGCATACATGATAGCCACGAAATTAGATTAACAAAAATGTTTAATGGCAAACACATTGCTTGGAAAGCTTGTGAAAAAACAGCACCTTTTACCAAGATTTTACTCAGCGAGGTGTCAATGGCTTCTTAATGATTTAAGAAATCCAAGTACCGTATTTTCCAGTGTATAAGACGCTGTTCTTTTCTGAATCTGGTTGGTGTGTCTTATAAAACGGTGCGGTTTATGCACCTGGAGTGGAAATATGTGGCACCATGCATATGCTTGCACGTGACTCGCGTTCACGGAGTGAAACGTCACTGCATTAAAAAAAAAAATTGCCTATGGAACCAACAGGTGTGTCTTATGCAAAGGTACGACTTATATTCCGGAAAATACGGTAAGACCAACCTTATTTCTTTACCCTAGAGCACTCTTCCCGAGTGCTCTCAGGTAGAGAAACTGCAACTGCGAAGTTTCAAACAAAGACTCAATAAACAAAAATAAACCTCGCATTAGAAATAAGACATGGTATTACACATAGATACATGTTTGTAACACCACAACTAGAAGAATAAAAATTGTAAAAAATTTTTGGACAGTGAACTCCTCTCCAAGTTTATCGTAAATTTAATCCTGATCTGCAGCAATTCTACAGTTTAATTAAGGAACTTTATTTTCCCAATGGTTTCCTTGCTCCTTTGAGGAAAATGTTCTGCTTGTTTCAATTATGGACAAGCACATTGCACAACAAATGAGGTGATATGTCTGCTCTGTCTCACCTGTCTTCTCGTTTAGCGTGAAGACGGCCAGTGGTGGTGGTCAGGGTCCCCCGGAAATGCATAAACCTGTCCGGCTCAAGGGTGCAGCTGCTAGGCTCTATCTGTTGCCGGTAGTTTGCTGGATTGCCTCGTCCCAAGAATTCTGAACAAAAGGGGGCACGCCACGATTAGCACACATTAGTACACAGGACTGAGGCATCACATTCAGTCATTAGAAGCCACCATACACTCAATTGGTAAATGAGCCCCTCTCAGTGGAGCTTAATGCTACATAGCGATGGAACACAGGGATAATGCGTGCCGAGAAATTATGCAGATGCAATGTACATGTTAAGACATATGCGAAGAAGTGATATTCGATACAACTAAACGCGATATCTACAGTTAACTGTTTATTTTCATTCTATGCAATGATAAAGTTTATGCAGTACTGAGTACACTGATCGTGAGCTTATGCCAGAATGCAAACACCAAAGCGGGCGGATGCATCGAGCAAACGTTGACGCAACAATGTTACAAGGATGCTTGTGTAAGGAAGAATGGTAATGAGACACATCTAAATACATTCAAGTATTCCACAACCACTGTGGCGCCAGTACATGCCCAGCGGCACATACCCAATGCCCCAAAAACGGGGTGGCGCAAATCCGAAACTGAGGACAATCAAACATTGCATTGAGTATCAAGTGTTATTCCATTAAGAGACCTCTGTGCTTCAGAGATAAATACGAGCCGACGATATGTTCTCCCGAGACCCAAACACATCTATGATAGGTACATATACCTCTTCAAGGTTGTTGCTCTTCAAGGTTGTTTTTATTGTCAACTGTTATGTTAAGAAAAACAATTAAAAAAATTTAAATACCACGGTTAGATGCCAAAAAAGTGAGTCTCCATGTACGTGAACATCTCATGCTTGCTATGGTAAAAACTCCATTTCCTTGTTTAAACGCGGAGATGAAGACGAAACTACGTGTAGTACATTGCCATGTTGCTGGAGCGTCCAGTTTTTTCATGCAATCTGTGATTTCGAAACGCCTCAAGTTTGCTTTCGGCCGTCTGGGACTACACAGAGGTCTAGATCAATTGAGTGTCAAATTCCTCAAAAGCGGATGACAAGGATATCAGTAAACCACTTATGTACAGTTGCACATACACCGTACTTCATACCAAGAATGAATATTTTGCGTAATCACTTGCGAGTGAATTTATAAAAAATATTTAGGGCAATGTGCAATGTATTGTACAAGGTGTCTTAGGAGGATATGTACAGAGGTCAGAACACTCGTCTAGAACCCACTCCCGAGGGCCAAAGAAGCCGAGCCACAGAAGCTTAAGCCGACCCCCCAGGTCGAGACAAATCAATGGAAACTGTAAATCAAGTCGCGCAACCTCACATACAGCTGATTTTGTGCCACGTCATCGTCGGATTCGACAGCGCAGTCCTGAGAATGTGGTTCATGCATTCTAGAGAAGTGTGTTGATGTATGTACAAGTTGAGCCGCGACTTATTACGCCGAAAAGAGGCGTGCTCACTGGTAAATTATCAGTCAAAATTCCATGCTACCACATGTAAGCAGGAGCACCCGGTCAGGTATTGACCCTGCAGCCGCCTGAAAGTCTTCGGCTGTAGGCAACCAAAAGATCCGCTTAGAAACACGCATATTTTGCACTGCAGGGCCCCTTTATGGGGCCCCCCATTGATGGCCACCAACAGTACACTTATGGCAGCAGAAGCAAGGCCCAAGTTTTCATGGCCAAACAATGTACTTGCGCGGCAAAACGAACGTTTGAAAAACACACTTTTTCAGAACAAAGCACTGCCTTGTGTCGCTCCAGAGGTGCTGCAACCTTCAGCGACCTGGGCTAGAATCGATATTCAGCTTCGCTCTACGGTGGCTGCAACTGCGGTTGTTTAGGAGGTCCCCTCGTCACCCACTTCACTGCTACGTGCCCACACGAGCGTTTGCAGATCTTATATGTGGCATTCTCACACGTCACTTCTAGTTACGAGCACCAGAAAAACCGATTTCAGTCTCGCTTCTTACCACTCAAAGTGGTATCGCGAGGTGCTTGCCCGTGCAGCTATGTGCCACTACTTTGCTTACAAGTGTACACTGGCAAACCAGCAATATCGCCACGTGCACATCTTTTTGCGAAACATACGAGAACTTAAAATCTTGTCTAGTGATCAAACAATTGATTACTGCAAGATTCTCACTGGCTTTGTTTTTCTGACAAGAGCGTGCCTCTGCATTTGCTTATGGGCCCTTGCATCGCATGTCTTACTATGGCTGGGCATCCCTGGGGGCTGTATTGCCTAACAATCCATACGGGCAAGGCTCGCAAGCTGCCGCACAGTCCGCTTTGGCGAGATCGCACTCTTGGCATAACGTTATAAAAGTTAAATAGAAATGTCGCAAAATAAAGCCCTAGTTGTGTCAAGCATTTAGCCAAAAATAGGTAGTGGGATTTTTATTACATCTGCAAGAAATTATGCTAGCTTACTTACGTAGTCAAACCATGTAAAACACGGCACACATTTAAAGGGAAACTAAAGGCAAGTACTGAGTCAAGCTAAAATGATCATTGCTCGAAAAAGGTTAATGGATCAATATTATTGACGACTGAGCGTTAATAAGTGAAATTAAGGTACATGTAGGACACGATTGGGACTTTGCATGACGATGTATGTAACGCCTCATAATTGTGTCACTGTAGTCTGGGTTGGTAATATAAATGAACGATTATTCGATTAAAAGTATCCCGCAAAACAATTATTCTTCATCGATGTCCACCTTTCATTTAATTGACTGAATCGATTAGACATGTTTGACTAATCTTTTTCTAGAGTTTGACAGGAGTGGCGGAAAATTTTGATATCGTACTAGAATGGCGGTACATGAGCAGTGACTATGCGGCTGTGGTAGAGCGACTGTTCACTGTTTTTACGAGTCCCGAGTGATACAGAGCCGAGCGCTCCCGTCTATTCCCCCACACCGCACATGCCACCACGCCACTCGAAGCCAGAGGCTTGAAATTCCCTCACAATTCCAAGTCATTTGGTAGCAACGTACTCGTTGATCGTCGTGCCGCTCAATCCACTAAAGACGTGGCACAGCATGCGCGCGGGTTTGGAGCATGTATTTGACATAGCGATGGAGTTCATGTCCATTCCGGCAAATCCATAGCTCCCAAGCGTCTATTCTCGCATGCCGGTTGTATGGCCATTCAAAGAAGGCCGTCGGTTTCACCCCAACATCCTTCACTCTGTAGAAATGAGCATGTGGCTTAAAATCCTAAACCAGCAATTTTCTTTTCCGCTGTGCATATTGCAATTTGTTGCATACTTCAGTTGAAATTCACCTATCACTTTTACCATTATTTTTTAACTGTACTGTACAGGGATTCACTAGTGCCATGTATCTTGTTTAATTCTGCACCGAGTGCCATTTTGTACAATATGCTGTTCACCTTTTCAAAGGATACTTGTGCGAACTCTAGTATTTAACAAATTAAAGATTATTCTTTATCAAACTCTATACCCTTGCATTTATAACTTGGTTCCACCTCTCAAACATTAAGATAGGGCCCTACAAAAGCAGATCACTGTTTCAACCTTTTTAAGGTGTCCAGTAAAATTTAAATTCATCGATGAAATACCTTGCATCGAAAGTGATTAATCAATTGAAGGCTAAAATGAGGAATGATTAATTGAATAAAATAATCGACCATCCCTATTATAGTCAACCACAGCTAATAGATCAGTACATTGCATTATAACAGAAAGAAATGGCACTTGTCCACTTTTCGATTTTTAAAAAACTCAGCACTGGTGGTCAAAAGGTTTGTTTTTGCTTGACCCCATGACCCCTGCGCTCTCAAGTTTTGGTAGCACTGCGCTTGTTTTGCTGGCTATCAAAGCTCACACTAACTGCAAGCAGCAGAAAATGCCGCATCCACGTGATGTCTTGGCTTGTGGCTATGCTTTATAGAGTTTTGTTTTTCATGATGGCATGCATCTTTTTTGAAGCTTGCTCTGTGCCCCCGCGTTTTGAACGGTACACACAGCTTTTATTAAAGATTTAACTTTAGATGCAACAAGCAAACAGCACAGCTATCTTAGCACAACAAATACTGAGAAGCAACACATTGTGTTTAGATCGCAGTGACCTTTTCAGTGACTATAGTGTAAAGTTCGCCTGCTTCACGGAACTTGTCTGCACAAACTCGAAGAAAGTATCCCTTGTGCGTCTTTTCACCACCTAAAAAGACTTACCGTACTTTCCGGTGTATAAGACGCATATTTTATTCAAATTTTTCGTCGGTGCATCTTATAGAACGGTGCACTTATGTACGTTTTTTTTTAAAGAACTGCCGTCAAAATCAGATTTGATGTTATGGCCATGCAAAGTGCGCTGGTTTACTTAATGGCTATGGTTCAGTACCGGGTACGTTCTTGTGATCGAGCGGCGTGCGAGAAGGACGGAGCAGCAACGCAAACGGCGGCAGGCCGACCAGGACTCTGCCGACCCCGAGTTCGTCGCATCCGCAGATCGCTGTCAAAATACGGCGTGCGCCGCTGGGCAAACTACGCAGTTGCTAGCAGAGTACAAGCCCCCCACCCTCTCGCGCTGCCTTCCCGCTTTCCTCCCTTAATGCGTGATTCGGCTCACTGACGGACGATTTCACTCGCACATACAGCACGCGGGGACGCTGTTATCACCCTTGGACTTTACACAGAACATCGCAGCAACCACGACGGCATAAATGCGCCTGGAGTGGAAATATATGGCACCCATACGCTTGCGTGTGACCCGTGTTCACGGAGTGAAACGTTTTTTTTAATCGCTTACCGAACAAACAGGTGCGTCACATGAACCGGTGCGACTTGTATACGTTTTCAGGAAAAACCGACGTTTGAGGGGGGTGCGTCTTATACAAAGGTGCGACTTATAGGCCGGAAAATACGGTACTGCATTAGTTGCGCCGACCAACAAGTAAAACATTGTGAACTCTATTTCTCCTAAAGTAACGTAACATTCATAAAATCTTAAAACGAGCCCCAATTCAAACTTTACGGAAAATTTGGGACTCTTGGGAGGTAGGTAATAACCCAGCAAACAGTGAAAATCGCACCTTTTTGTGCAGTTTGTTTTTCACAAGTCAGCCCAATAAATTGCAGATTCGTTGCTGGCAAAATAAGACTCAGGAAAGCAGCCAGGCTTCCAGTAAAACAGGAGTTGGCAGCGCAGGGCTTCAGATAGAAGCAGATGGGCTTCCTGCCTGGCATCACTGCGATCTGCCGATTCCGGATGCCAGTCTCAGATGTCCTCTCACATGGGATGAATAGGAAGCCATCGCGAGACTGGGTCGAGCCAACCGCAGAGTATACGTGATATGCATGCATGTATGGGGTAGAAACAATGTTTCCCTGAGCACGTCTCACTATGAAGGGAGCATCCATTGTTGCAACGGGAGAAAGCTCTCGGATGACGAGCCGCTGTAGGAAGAGCTCCGTTCTCTGCGTTCCATCCTGGAAGCGCACGCTGCATTTCTAGCACGAGGCACTACTTGCTGCGTGAAAAGGTCCCCCGGAAAGACCCACGTTGTGGAAAGGCGAAAATAATTAGGAGTGCAATAACACTAGAAAAACTAACAGAATAGATTAACCTGCTATTCAATTCTGTTCCTAAACTGAGAGCCGTTGGTTGACAAAATCAATTATGATCACTGGTTCAAGGAATATTTTAAATACCAAACGTGTTTTCACACAATCCAGTCAGACACGAAGTTTATACAGACAAGTAGGCACCAAACAGATTGGCATTCTTCCTGAATTGCAAAGCAGTCAAACGGAAATATGAAGCTGTGATCAAGTCAATTATAATCTGAAGCATCTGATCAGTTTATCTGCAAGATACACTAACCAATATGGCTTCACAGCTGAACTCGCATTCAATTAACTTGGAAAATTAGCACTCACACACCCTAAAGATAACTGAAACAATTGACATTGGAATAACTGAAACAATTGACATTGGAATAACTGAAACAATTGACATTGGACTCTATTCAGCACTGTGCCTGAAACAATGCAAATGGCAAGAACCAAGCTATTGTAAATGAGCTTCAATTAGGATAAAATTTGATTCAAATCAAGCACTGTATACAGAGTGAGAAAGGGGAACTGAGGGCCTAAGAAGAAAAAATGGTGACAAAAAAAATGGTGTTTATAGTGTCAAAACAACAATATGATTATTAGGCACACCGTAGTGGGGGCTCCAGAATTATTTTGACCAGCTGGGTATTTTTAATAGTTACGCGAGTGGTTGCGAAATTTGCCCAAATCGAAATGGGAGCTGCCATAGCCGGGACTGAACCCGCGACCTTGAGCTTAGTTTAGAAGTGGAAGAACCGAGGGCAAATTTTTTTTTTTTAGTCACAACCAAATGAAGACAAAAAAGAATGAAGCCAGCACATAGCTGCTGGTTGGTGGCTCACAGCTCAGCTTCACTGAAGCAAGACATGACAAGACATGCATTTGTTTACAACAGCAAAACATGGAATTCGGTCGGCAGTTTATCTGCTCCCTAAAAGGGCGCTGGCACAACAGAAACGAGGACAAAAAAGCAGTGGGCATAAATGGAGCTAGCCTTGCATTCGACACACAAGCTTGACAAGTGAACGAGAAGAAGGGAAATCGAGAGGATCAATTGTTAGTCACAACCACAGGAAGCCAACAGATTACGAAACGAAGAAAAGCATAGGGAAATTACCGGTGGTTTTTCAATGGGCTGTCGAAACAACCGGAAAAAAAGGGAGTGGACAAAAAGACAACTTGCCTACAGTGGAAGCCGAATCCACAACTTTCTGCAGTATGGGTGCTCTGCTCTACCGATTGAGCTACAGTGGCGGCCTTCTCTGGGTGTTTTGAGTCACTACACCTGGCCATGGAAATGTAAGCCAGCCCCACCTAATGCCATAGTTAGAAACCACAGTTCATTTCCCCTATGCTTTCCTTGCCTTCATGGGGTTGGCAGCTGCCTCACGAAACACTGACAGTGGATAACACACTAGCAACCACAAGGTAGGTCAAACTGCGCCGACGACAGTTTCACGCAAGCAGCATATAATACAATGCAAGCCCCGTGTTCTAAGCCACATTCATTGAGATCCACAAGGCTTTTAAAGAGAAAGATCCCTTGAGTTGTAGTTGAAAATTAACCTACAATACCAAAAACACTCACTCTAGAGGAGACTGAAGAAGCAAAACACACACACACACACACACACACACACACACACACACACACCAAGGGACAGGTGAAAATGGCGCCTTGAAAGTTTGCACACAAGCTTGCCGCAACGTAAAAAACAAAAAGAATGCTGGGGTTTTCTGTGGTGAAACCACAATCTGATGATGAGGTACACCGTAACGGAGGACTCCGGATTAATGTTGACCACATGGGGTTCTTTAACGTGCACCCAATCACAGTACACAGGCGTTTTCGCATTTCGTCAGCCATTGAAATGCAGATGCCACGGCCGGGACATAATGCCGTGCCCTCGCCGCAATGTCATGAAATTCGGGGGTCTCTCCAGAGACCCCTTCAATTCTTGAATCCGTAAAGATGAACTACGATCGTATTCTACAGGAGACAAAGACCTAGCTGGCTTCGAGAACTTCTACCAAGCCACAACTGCCAAAATAAGGAAAAAAATACTTTTGAAATCAGCGACGAAACGTACTGTTGTCGGGATTGACACAGACAGAAAAATTTTTTTTATATAATCTATTGCAGCAAAACCGAGAAAAATTGGTTTTTAAAAGAATACCTAATCAGTCTAAAATGATGTATTTCTCTCCGAGTTTTAACCCTTACCAGGCATCGAGTCCTAACCCTTACCAGGCACTGTAGGAAAATTCCACTACACCCTAGAACTTGCAAAGAAACATCCTGTGAGCCACAAAAATTTTTTGAGAGTGGTTTAGTAACAATGGATATTATGCGGACACCAAGGGCATGGCCTCTGAGCGCGTGGCAGGCACCACCAGATCTCCAAGTCATGCCAAAAAAAGTTGTGCTGGTTCTCAACGTTCCAGGTTCGTCATTTCCAGTGATCAATAGTGGCAACATATTTTCTAAGTTTCAGTATTAAAACTTATTTCTGCAAAGTTTCTGGAACGCATCCACTCATATACGCACGCCATCTGAAACTAGGCTTTTTTAACGCAGGGGCCTGAAAGTTCATTGCAGCTGGTTTTTAAAGAATAGCAACTGCGACCGCCTATAAAAATTTCTACACACCCCAAGGGGCCCCACTGACACATCCATCAAGCGTGAAAGAGCCTTCCCCCAGCTGTTGTTCAACAGCAGAGTGGAAGGTCGTTAAAGAATGCCAGGACAAGGATATGGGAGGCCCACACAGCTGGAGGCATTCAGACTCCCTGCACTTCGCAGGCCTCGACAAGTCCGCCTGACACTGGCATTGAAAAAGGTCACCCCCCGGCACATGTAACGCAGGCTGTGAACTTGCTTTGTGTGAACTTACACAGCAGAACCAAGCGTCAAAAGCTTACACTCCTGTTACGACACAAATGGCTGCACATAAAGATTTTTGCCGTGTCGGAAACATTACCGTTTGCAGAATAGCGGGTTACTGGAGGTGTAAAGCCAAAATGACGGTGGTAGCGGCCCACTGTTTATCCAGATAGCCCACAATGCCAATACTGCCGTGGCTCATCATATTCTACTGAACTGCTGGTGTAAACGCTTTGTAGTGACGACAATTAACACGAAGTCCTTTTATGGTTTCTCCCTTTGACGAGAACGCTCATGGAACTGAAAGATGTCTCAAACACATTGTAGTGGGACAAATTGTCACAAGGTGTAGCTACCAGCTTTGCTACCGGTGTGCACAGCTCCAGTAATTCGTAAACAGTAGGAAGTTTATGGACATGCCCTAAGCTGTTTGCCCAATTTATCTTGCTCCTGTCCGAAGAGCTCGCAAACTTCTCGAGCTAAATGGCATTGACAGCATAGGAACGGTCAACTGAACAACAAAAGAACAAACAGTGCTCTCCATGCGTCATTAGAAAAAAAAAAAAAAAGGAAGCGGCACGCTACAGTGTTTCACATGATAACGTCCACGCCGTCCCACGTCAGCAGTGACAATGGTTTCGAAAAAAAAAAAAAAAAAAGAGCACAGCTGCAACTTGAGGCAGGCGGTTGCCCATGCAACCGCTAACAAAAATGCCAGGAGGTGCCTGCTGGCGATAAGATAACGCAGGTACGGTCCAAATATGTGAACAATAGTTACCAAGCTCATACAGAAGCTCCTCTAGAAGCACCAACACAGAAAGGAGAAACACGACGCAGGAAGCCAAGAAAACGAGAACGAAAATCTAGGCAAGCGACAGCGAGGCATTTGTCCCAACGAAAACCAGATACTACAAGTGGCAGTGAAAATACCACCGTGCCCGCACAGTTGAGTTTTATTTAGATAGACGAGGTTAGATACTACAAGTGGCAGCGAAAATACCACCGCGCCCACACGGTCGAGTTTTATTTAGATAGACGAGCTTAGATCAAACGTGGGGCCACAAGGCATGCAGCAGTCGAGGTCGCTGGTTTTATTTTTCGACAGGCCTGGGAACTGTGGAGGCAGCATGATGATTAAACCGCGCCAGTGTACTGCAAGTTCGTATATAACATTAATATCACTATGGATGTTGACTTCCACTCTACCAATCTTTATTCGACGTCAGTCTCGCCTTTCTCTACTTACAAGACACCAATATATAAAGTCTCTTGCTTACGTTAACCACACAAAAAGTTCATATCTTTTAAAACCTCGGGCTTCACACGGTCAATCCAAACACCACGGGCACCGAGATTGACACCGGGGGGGGGGGGGGGGGGGGGGGGGCGTTGACAGTATAGATGGCCACATCTAAAAGCGATCGCTGGTCTGGTCGATTGCGGAAGTTGCCACAACGTTTCCGAAGCCGCGAGCAGTTACACGAAAGGCAAGCTGGAACGAAAAGTGCGCGATACTTCTGCACGGGCGGCGCGGTGAAAAAACACGCGCGGCAGACTACTCCGTCACACGGTCGACAAGCGACGCCAGCAACAGTCGGGACGAAAACAGCTCGGCCCCCGATAAATGTGCCGACGCAGCCGATGAACGACTGATTAAAATGCGCCAGCGACAAGGCCTCTCCCCTCCCGCCGCCGCCAGCAACCAAAGCTACAACAGAAACCAACCCGGCGCGTCTGCGTAGGACAGTTTTGCGGTCGAAAAAAAAAAAAAAAAAAAGAGGGGCAAACCGCCTGCTAAGAAACTACAGAAAAATAAAACAGCACGACACGAATAACAATCATCGGGCCACGTCGCGAGCGCCCCGTTTCCAAACAAGACTCCCGCTCAGATTTTTTTTTTTTTTTTTTCACTTTCAGGCGCCCAGCTAGGAATCGACAGCAGAACCTCCGTGAAACTTCTCCGCGGTGGGAAACAACAAAACGCTTTTTGCTTGCAAGTTTGCGAGTGCACATACGGCGGTGAGGCTAGTTACGTTTCCCGGACGGCATTGTTTACCCATCATTTAACAGCGTAGGCCGAAATCGACCCGTCTCGACCGTCGCGCACGATCCAGACTTTTCGAGAAAGTGCTCCGTCCGTCACATGTTAGGCCTACGACCTCTTGGGTGCAGAGGCGCGAAGCCCTGCGAAATGCCGACGAGAGGACACCGAACCGCGCGGCGGCGGCAGGCAGCTCCCGGTTTCGACACCACACCCGCCGCTCGCGGTTTTCGCTCTCGCACACCACGGGTTCAAAACCCTGCCCGTCGCCGCCGCAGTGACTTAGGTCGCGCGAAGCCACAACTGCACGCGCAAAAAAAAAAAAAAAAAAAAAAAAAAAAAAAAAAAAAAAACCGAGACGCGAAAACTCCCGTCGCCACGACAGAATCGGGCGGAGAACTTGTCCCCCGCCGACGTTGTCACGGTATTCGGGCGCCTTCGCGTCACCGAGGAGACGGGAGGACAAGCAGAACGTGCGCTCTGTCGTACGCGAGCGACAGCACACGTCTAGGCCTAACGTATGTTGCGTACACATACGCAAGGCCCTCGCGTGTCATTCAAAACCATAAGGAAAAAAAAAAAAAATTATCCTCGCGCCGCTAAGAGCTCAGTTGTGCGGCGATCGCACACATCTGCCAGGCTGGCATATCTCCTCCGGAACCCTTCTCAAAGTCTCTGACGAAACGCTCTCAGCTGTTAAAAATCTCCAAACGTGGCAGCTCGCAGCTGCCCCTGCCGCTGAAAGGGGAGCGCGAGACCATAAAAAGGAAACGAAACGCTCACTCACCGATCCACCAAAATAAAGACGTCATATAAAACTGTTGACCAGTGCTGTTGCGTGCTGAGAAACACGGTCGGCGTTCAATCTCCGGAGAAATGGTGGCGACTGAGGTGGACCTCTTCCACCGACGTCTTGTCCAGGCGGCACCAGAAAAAAAGAAAAAGGGGAGGGACGAGAGATGGCGAGGAAACGGTACCCACGTTAGAGATACAGTTGACGAGAAAGGTCGAGAAGGCTAAAACGTGAAGTAATAAATCACGAGCCTCCCATTCTTCCCTTTAAAAGGCAAGATACGACACACACTGCCGTTACCTAGCAGCCTCGCGGCGATGGATCCCCCACTTTAAAAAAAGAAACCGCACCGCGCAAGGCTTGGCGTGGTGTGGGGGCAACGAAACCGACACAACGTCCACGCAACGGCGAACAAGTAACGAGAGAGGCCGCGGCCACCGATGCAGTCGACACGCCGCGAAAGACGCTCACTTACCCGAATACTGCAAGTCTGCGGCGCAGCAGCGAGCGACCAACGACGCATCTGCAATGGAGCTCGGCCTCACCACGGTTCCCGGATGTCTCTCGTTTCGCCGACAAAAAGAAAGACAAGCGCGCACACGGCACAAAAAAGAAACTTTTTCTTCTTCGCAAGTTATCTTAGCGCTGGGAATTAAATATTCCTGTCACCTTCATTATGATTTTATTAACATTTTAGTAGCAATGCTATAAATCGAGCGACGTTCTACACGCCGTGTAGTTTTTCATCATGCCTGAACATAAACCTGCAAAAAAATATCGTAATATTCTAATACTACAGTGCAAAAAATAAATTAGTCTTTTGACGCATTATCTTGAACTAGCAGAAATACGAAAAAACGAATTCCTTTCTTTACGGGACTACTTTCATTGCGTGGCTGTGCTCGGCGGTTTTGACGCGACGCGTCCGCTAACATTGGGCCTAAAGAACTGGAGACAAACATGGCGGCCGCGTCGTCGTACGCATGTCTCTCGTGCAAGGTGGTGTTTGCCAACGCGGATTTACACCGGTCACACTACAAGAGTGACTGGCACCGGTACAACTTGAAGCGTAAGGTCGCCTTCCTGCCGCCGGTCAGCGCCGAGGAGTTTCAGCAGCGCGTCCTAGCGCACAGGGAAGCCAGTGTCGCCGCTGAGGCCCGCGCCGCCGGCAACTACTGCGATGTGTGCGGCAAGCGCTTCGGCGCCCCGAAGGCTTTCGAGAATCACGTGAACTCGAAGAAGCACCAGCAGGCCGTGGTCATGGCTCAGTCCAGCGCGCCAGCGGAGCCTGCTTCGCCGTCCGAGGTTATCGCTGTAAGCTTGCATGCATCATCGTGTCTGCAGTTGCCTGGGCCCCGTCTTTGCACTTGTCCCGCGAAGGAACGGCGTTTGCGAGCCTCATTTATTGCAGTTCGCGTCGATAGTCAGCGACAGCTGTCAACGTTCGCGCTTTGACGACATCGGTTAAGATGACCCCCCCCTTTGGTAATCCACAAGTGATTACAGCTGAGTCTGAAAATGGAATTCCTTAATTACGTAATTGCGCTGCCCGCACCTCGGTAAAGTTGTTCTCGTTGGAAAATTACTTCCGTCAACACTTTAAAACGCTCACACCGTGCTTTTATGTACTCTCGTTTACGACCGTGGTTAGACGGGGTACTTGCAATGTTATCGCTCCTTCTTGTGCAATGTTTGCGACTCGCACAGCGTTTCGACGTATTCTTGGACGATCTCTTTCGGTGGTACTATCACTTTCGCGTGACGTGGTACACGGCGCGGTTTATGATTCCAGCAGTTTTGCTCAACCAGCCAATTAGCGCGCACTGAAGGTGATATCTCCGAAAGCAGACTTGTACAAGATAATTTAAAAATTTATTTAAGATACGTTACGGAGCATAGAGGGAGAAACTGTTTAAGTAGAGTACTAAATACTCGTAAAAAGTATTTCGTTACTTTAAACATATTTCCAGGATACATTTTCCTATGAAATTTGGAAAAAAAGTACGTTAAAAAATGGTGTGTGCCAGAAAGCTTTATTGGCGTGCAAGATGATCTGCTTTTTGACGCTTTCTTGAGAGGTTTCCCCTGTTCTTCGTAAAAAAAATATGACTCGCTGTTAAAAGGGCTTTCCAAAGATGTGCTCGACTGGACGACGACATTATGTCGCAGGACGAGTTTATCGTAAAGCCCAGTGTACTTCAGTAGAACAATCTCTTCCACTGACTCATTTTTACACAGGTATGCAGACAACACTGAAAGTCTATTGCTGCAAATAGGCTGAAAGTCTATTGTTTCCTACAGATGCCTTGTGTTAAAGATTGTTGACTCTGGACTCTCTCAATTACTATGAAAAGTATTTGAGATAAATTAACTTGAGTAGAGAATTTAAGATACACCTTACGCGATGTTGGGGTCCTGTTACTGTGCCAACACTTTTCAGCAGTCAAAGAAATAGGTAGGGTTCATAAACAGCAATATTTAAGAATCAGTAGCGCAGCTGTTGGGGTCACATAGAGTTTCTAACTGAATCAATGTTAGTAGTACTTATAGCCGTGGGGTTCCAATGACGTGAAACACACACTCTAGGTGCTTATTCCAGTCACTTGCAGGAGCATCAAAACTGCTTGTGATTGGGACAGGAGGGGCGGGAGATTTGTAACTGTCATTGAGCTGCAGTGGTTTGTTGGATTGGTTTAGGTTGGCTGGAACATTTTAGAAAAGGGTACTAGGCGAATTGTCAAATCTTCTCAAATGTAACACAAGCTGTACCCAAAATGTTGTGGTCACCATTTCGAATACCACTGGCGTGGTGCAAAAGTGCCCCGCAATCTGATTTCCCAACCTCCACTTCAAGTCTAAGCGCAGCGGCCGTTGCGCTTTGTGCTAGATGCTCAAGCGGTGTGACCAGTTTGTCGTCTTATTCAGTTCTTTAATGCTCAGTCAAACATGAAGTGCAGTCTGTGTCATTTGAGGCACACATCTCTTGAACATTTTTGGCACATCTGAGCAGGCGAACGTGACAGGGAGCACATGACTGCAAGATGTCTGCCACTAGCGGCAGAACCACAACGTTTCCTACATTTGCCTTGCAGGCAAAGGGGTGCTGTTGCGTGTGTAGGGGAATTTCCTCTGCTCAGGATCGTGTTCTAAGCCAAACCACATTCAGGACAAGCTGTACCTTTCGTATCCCTAGTTTCCCAGATTCAGAGCTCACTTTAAAGGTACACCAAAAGCAAATGTTAAGTCAGTGTGGGCATTCAAATCTGGCAGCCCTTGTTTCGAGCCAAGAAAAGACTTAGCTCAAGAGAAAATCGCCTGGCCACGGATGAGTCGGTGTGATACGGCATGGGGGGGGGGGGGCGTGTAATCTCCGCCTTTTACTGCCATCAGTCAAGCAGAAAGTAAGCAGTAAGATATGCCTGGAATATTGAAAATACATAAGCCTAGTGGGTGTTACAAAGGTTAAGTGCCATCCACAGTCAAAAGTGATAAGGATTATAAAATGAATTATGACACCATTAATTTCAGAAAAATTGCGAACGACTTCATATGTACTCACCACTCCTCTCTGTAATGCCCTCGGGCCTCGAGAGTAGGTAATAAATAAATTAGTTGAAGATATCAAAATTTCTGGGTGTCTACCAACAGGGAAAACCTTGAGTTTTCAGAGTAGTTGTCAGTTCTGGAAAATTCAGACAAAAAACAGGGACCTCTCATCCCAGTTTGCTTTGAATCAAGGAAATGGGTACTTAAGTGGTTGTGGCAAGCACAGTGTTTAAATGAACGTGCACAATCTGCAGATAATGGTTTCTTTTGCTAGTTCTCCGAGTGTGAGCCTGACTGGGTAGTTGAAATATCGAAAAACACGATTTAGTTAAATCTGGTAGTGCACCTCACCTGACTTCTAGTTTACGGGTAGCATTAGCCTTTAAAACTATCAACTAGCATAATAATTTGACAATCTATAAACCACCACTCCTTTCTTGCATCTGATTCTCCAGTGTAACAAACTACTACAGAATTTTCATAAACACAATCAATGAAAAACCTGGGAAATTCAGGAAATTGGAAAGTTACAGCGTATTAGACACCCTAAAGGTGCTTAGATGCTTACAAAAAACTAAAGAAATTTGGGAACCACATTGCCATGGAGGGAAAACACTAAGTGTACAGAACAGAACTTGTTCGTGCATAATTATATTGTTACGTGTGATAGTGTGGACAAACAACAAAATGAAATGGGACACTACCAGATAACTTGTGCCATTCCTTAAACTGGAAAACTTAAGTGTGCACTTGTATTGTCCTATCTTTTTTTTTTCTTCTTCAGTTCTTACACTATCGGGCAGTAACGCAAGCCACTGCATGCTATTTAGGAAAACTGTGCGAATTAATTGAAGAATGTTTCATAGTGATTGAGAGATTAGAGCATTAGGGGGTGGTACTCTTAGACATTTACTTTGGCAACACAATGACTTACACAACATTTTGAGGGACTAGCTCCTGAACTGTCGTCAACATTGTAGACAATGCGTCAAGGGGCAGTCAAGTTTTGCACTATGGCCACTTGGCGGTCACTGTCTAATGTGTTCAGTCAGCAGACCATTAAAGCGTCACTAAAGGCAAGTACTAAGTCAACGTGGACTTTTAAAATACCATTACAGAAACGTCGCAGCGCTTGTTTTGTGCCCAGAAATGACTTCGTTTACGAGAAAATTGTGTCTGAAAGGTCCAAATACCTTTATCTCAATTCAATTCTCCCGCCACCCAAGCGGCAAGTGGTGACATCGCATGCTCCATCACCGCCTTTTACTGCTGTCTTTGAGTGAAACGGTGCCCCACAGATGGCGGTGCGGTCTTTTGCACAAAACTCGAATGCGCGGCCATGGAGAAACCGAGCCAAATCCAAGTTGGATTTGCTGCTGCAGCTGCTCTTGGTCATGATACTTAGGAGCGCAAAAACTTGAAATGAAGATAACAGTGACAGGCAAGAGGAAAGATTAGCGCTACATAGCGCTCGTCTTTCCTTTCCTCTCGCTTCTCACTGTTATCTTTTATTTTGAGTTTTTGCGCTACTAAGTATCAGGTTAAGTTAACACCAACTCGCCCAAGAAGAAGTTATTCTGAAGTGCTCTTGGTAAAGTGGCATGGACTGTGCAGGAATTCCGCATCATCACATGGATGTGGCATTCTCTGCTACATACAGTTTGTGCCGAGTTTCACGAGCCAGTGACACCAGCACACCACTATGCGATAACGAAACTACTGAAACGCGAAAGCGCGGATGGTGTAGAGTGGAGAAAACGAGACCTTTTGCCCGCGTGCGTTGTAAAACGGTGCCCTACAGATGGCGCTACGGTCTTTTGCACAAAACTCGAATGCGCGGCCATGGAGAAACCGAGCCAAATCCAAGTTGGATTTGCTGCTGCAGCTGCTCTTGGTCATGATACGTCTTTTTTCTAAAAGTGAAATAGAACTGGACAAGTGGCACTTTTATCAGTCTAATAATTCAATGTAATTATCTTTTTATTACGAGTGGTTGAGTTCTAGTGACAGAATTATAATGAAGAGTGCCTTCATCATCGGGCTAGTACTTGAATGTCCTGGGGGAGTCTAATCGTGTCCTGCATTTACCTCATTTTCTCGATTACTAAAGCTCTGCTTGCAATAATATGAGAACGCTTTAGATGTTCTCGAATACTAACCTATCACTTTAGCTTGACTTAATATTTGCCTTTAGTGTCCCTTTAACAACTGGTGGGTCACGACAGTTATTTCTCCAGTGCATCTGCAAAAAAGCAGGCTTAGTGTAGAGGCAATGGCATTGCAAAACCGTCTATGTGAACATTTCTTGGCGCATGACTCGCCAGTAGGTCATGACTTTACAGGAATTGAGATCTTAGAAAAATGCTCTTGCAGTGGACATGCTAGTTGCACAGTCATCTTGAAAACTTGCAGCCAGCTACCTAAGGAGTTCAATAAGTTGCGAAGGTTATCATTTAGGCTGTAGTACAGATTGGCCTAGAACTATCGCTTTTCTTTTAATACATGATATTTAGAAGACAATCGTGCTGTCAAGTGACGCCGGCTACTCCGTCTCGCATAGAATGCATACATGCTAAATATGAAAGAACAAGACAGCACTGAATAATCAAGTGTTGCAATTGTTAATTCACCCACCTGCTGTCCCATCCCTTCTTGCGTGTCCCATCGCAGAAGCCAAAGTCCGAGAGGAGCGAAAGCACCAGCAGTTGCAGCAGCATGGTCGCCCGGAAGAACGCCAAGAACGCGTCCGAACACGCTCCCCTGCCTGGTCAGAAAGCTCCGGCTCAACGCATGCCGTGGACAAACAGGGCGCCGGCCACAGCTGCCATCGTCGATGAAGACGACAGTGGTGACAGCGAGTGGGAGAGCGTCGAGGGCGAGGGTGCAGACGAAGAGATCGACGACGAAGAAGAGGACGAAGCGATGGAAGATGACTCTGAGCGGGTGCCCCCCACCGAGTGCTTGTTCTGTGGCGAGCAGAGCGACAGCGTCGTGGCTAACGTGGCCCACATGGGGCAAGCGCACTCCTTTTTCATCCCCGACGCGGAGTACCTCGTGGATGTCGAAGGCCTGCTGACATACCTGGGGTACAAGTTGGGCGTCGGCCGGCTCTGCCTGTGGTGCAGCAACGAGCGGAGCGCCCCCTACGGGAGCTTGCAGGCCGCCCGGCAGCACATGCGGGTGAGTGAAGGTGCCTGCTGCGTGAGATTTGGAATGCCTTAGCCAGGTCACAGTCGGCTCGTGTGACTTGGGTAATTCAAGTTCTGGTTAGCTCCGAAAAATTTGGTTGGCTGCTTTGTTCTCGAAGCTTATTAACCATTTGAGGGTTGATTTTTTTAGAAATGGATCCCTCCCCATTGTCAGCTTTCTTTAATTGCAGATTTTAGTTATGAAGAGTGTCTCATATCAAGAAAAAAAACAAGAAATTTGTAGATGACATTAAAGTGAAAAAAAATCTAAATGTGTGCAGTGTTATGCATTGTTTATTCTTTAATACATGGATAAACTGGAATAATTAGTTTTCTTACAAATGTGGTAAAATTCGTACAACATATTTTCGTCTTTTAAATAGGTTTGAAACAACCAGGGCCTGTATTATGTAATGTTTCTTATCACATGTCATACTGAGTGGTTGATCCCAGGAAGAACAGCAGTGCGGTGGCCTTTAGAGCCATGTTCGAGCCAGTGACAATGGGGAAACAAGAGGGAAATTAAGTGTGTCATCAGAGAATATGACCCCAGCATGCGTGGTCATAACAAAAGTGAGCCATGCCGCACATGTGCTTGCAAGCAAACTTAGTGGTTGTGCATGCATTAGTAAAAGAAAGTGCGTAAGAACATGCAATAACCAATTGTCCAATCGCTAGACGAATACTATCAGTTCTCGTGCGTCTCCCAAAGTTACAGGCATGCGCAGCAGTATTGCCACGTCGTCGTCATCACGCTGTTGTCGTCACACTATCGTATAATTTAATAATTGACATCTCATTGTCATTTTGCCGTCTTCGTTATACCGCCTTTGTTGTTCATCAATATCGCTCTTTCTTCGTCTAGATTTCTGAGTGAAGCTTTTCCCAGCCTTTGTCGGTCTCATGTGGTTGCAATATGCAGCAGCCTTTGCTGGAGGCTGAGTCTGCAAACTTTTCTGTGGTGGAATATGCACACTGGTTGCATTGTTTGGTGTGCTTGCATTCAACACTGGTGCACATTTTGCATACCTATGAGCAGTGTGTGCTGGATGCAGTGCCATGGTGCGTAATGTGACGCGTTGTACATCACACACAATGGCCAGGCATTCAAAGGCTACATCACACCAGCCATTTTTTGCATCCAACTACGATGTGCCTGCTGAAGCATCAAAAAATGAAACGCATGTTATTATTGTTGGGCATCGCTCGGCACAGTCAGTGTCGACGCAAAAGGCAACACCTGCAAAGGCAAACTATGTTGGTACAAATAGAAATGTTTTGTGCTAAAAGACGTTGCGAGCCAGTAATATCATTCATGCCACAGTCGAAAACAATTCTCAACAGCTTGTCGCAATGCTAGTTATTGCATACAAAGGACGGCGCTGAAACAGCGCTCCATAGAAAAGTTTATGACATGACTGGACAAAGCAGGTTACTTATGCACGGCCTTGCCAGTTCTCTATAGCACACCAAGTGCTCAAGGTCATATCGCATATCAGTCAATCATGAATGAACCAGAAGGAGGATTCTTTATTTTCTGGGGCTGATCCTTTTTTTGTGCATCACGGTGCAAATGCACTGCAATACAAGGAGAGCTCTTGTTCCACACTGTTTATTACTCTGCATGTATAGTTAGAGCATAGGCACATGTCGGAACTGTCACATCCCCATTGATGACATCAACGGACGAGGAGCACTGACACTCTTATCACCTTGATTATAAATGGGTTCGGCCTACAAGTTCCCCCTGCTGGTTGGCTGCTTTGCTTCATCACCACTTTTATGTGTGCCCACAGCAGCTGGAACTGTTGTATTTTGCACCGAGTTGCTCCTTTGCACTGGAATGCCGTCATCATGTCTTTGGTTTTTCTTTTCTCTGCTCCACTGTATTAGGACAAAGGCCACTGCAAAATGGCACATGATGGAGTGGACGGCCTGATGGACTACTCTGACTTCTATGACTACACAGCGAGCTACCCCGAGGGCGAAGGTGGAGATGCAGATGAAGAGGTCGATGTCAGCGTGCTTGAAAGTGACGGCTGGCAGCTGGTGCTGCCATCTGGGGCAGTGGCGGGTCACCGTTCCTTAGCAAGGTCAGTAGTGAGCTTGTGTACTGGTTTCACTGCCCTTGTTGAGTGGGCACTCTTGAGTGCCAGCTGTGTGAAATGATTTGAGTTCATCTGAACTCAAGGGATTCTGTTGCAGGAAAGCTATCACTGAGGTGTTTTAAAGGAGCACTGACATCCATTTGTCACTTCGCTTTTTTTTTTCACAAAATGGAGCACCATGCTGTGTCCTAGAAAAAAATATTGAAAAGCACAAGTGATAAACAGTGGCTGAACAATGAATTTCAGTGACAATGCTTCGACAAGGGGACCTGCCTTCACGAAGACAAGTCAGCTTGCTGAAACGTTGGCTCTAGTGACGTTCCTTGTTCAACTAATGTTCATCACTTCAAGCCTACATCATCACGTGAAATTCTTTCATGTTTGGAAAGCACGAGAGAAGCAGCAGCAAATGGCGAAGTACTGATGTTAGCAAGACGCCGATCGTTGGCAAACTACTGATGATTGTGTCTGCAGATTATTAGGCACCACGCGCCATTAACACTCCTGGAATTCCAGATCAAACGGTGCGCGTCCTCTTTCTCGAGGAAGCTCAGCTCCCAGTGAGAGTCGTTACCACACGCACAAATGCCTCTTCGAAGTGCAACTTGCATCACTCGCCGTGGCTAATCATCACATGTGTAAGTAGCAATGCCGCCGCTGTAAATGCACCACGTAGCAAAAATTTAAAGAAGAGAAAACAAAAGGAGGCAGGGCTCAACGCCGTGGCGCGTCTCTCGGCTCTGGTATGGGAGAAAGCAGGGAAGGAACATCGCTTGGTTTCGAAACCTGGTGCCCTCCAGCAAACAAGCCCGATGCTCTAACCATTAGAGCTTGGACACATGCGTAAAAAATTGGAATAATACACCCTTACGAATTCCCTCATGTAAGCAGTGCTTTAAGATGCTTGGCACGTCAGGTGCATCACATAGCAACAGTTTCTACTTATTAAAAGTACAGTGGAACCTCGATTATACATCCCCCAGTCATTCGACGACCCGCATTTTACGACGAATTGGTTTGGCGACGGCAAAAACCCCTTCGAAACAACGTATTAATAACCTCGATTATACCACGCGATTTTACGCCGACCCACCTCATACGACGCCTCTCTGGTACCGTCGGAGGAAAAAAAAAGTTCTAAGGGCAGACGCAGGCTGGCACGTTAAGCACACCACAGCCGGCTTATAACGGGCGTGCAATACCGTATTTACCCGACTGTAACACAACCGCGATTGCAACGTGAGATGAACTGAAAAAGAAATGGTACCTTTATTCAAGGAATTACAATTCGGAAACTAGTTCTCTTCACTCCTCATGTTCGTCTGAAGAGGAGGCGGAGCTTTCCTTGCGTGGTATTCTGGGGCATCACTTTCGGACATACAGTAAAACCTCGATAATTCGAAGGTCGCCGGACAACGAAAATTCGTCGAATTAACCGAAATGAATAAAAAAAGAAAACAAGCAAGAACTTGCCGCAAAAAGAAACCACCTTTATTTTCCATGTCCGAGAAAGATTACTCGAAGTATTCACTGATGCGGGATTACTTGGCGCGGTAGTTCGCCGCTCCTAGTGCCAGCTCTCCAGCTGGCTCACAACACGTAGCATACAAATATCTCCCGCACTGCACTCAACAAAGTTGTGAATGATGTGCACGGAATTGATAACTGCCGCGAAAGCGGGCGTGGGGGTGATTGACTCCAAAAATTTGGACTTGCTGGATATTCCGAACATGCACCGGCAGGGTTCCCATTGAGTTCATGCATTTTCGCACCCAACTTTTCTGACGAATTGAGACCCCAAAGTTCCATTTTTCGGACTAAATCGCTCATTCCGAGCCATGCTACCCAATCTTGGAGGCCGCCATGTTGGACTTTGCACTGGCTTGGATTCCAGTGGCTCGCTGTATAGCCTCCAAGATTGGAAGGCGCGCACTATCAATAGAGAGCTCGCGCCATCTTCCTGTCTCAGAGACCATGCCCGCTCTTCCTTGGCTGACACTTTTTCTTTTTTATTTCTAGTATATTCGCTCAGCACTATCATTGTAACCATTTATTGTGGGATGTTTTCTTTATTGTGATAGCAATTTTATGGACACTTCAAGCGGATGTCTGCCGTCGCCGCCGTGAGGTTCCATATAAAGTCCAAGGGCGATAAAATCATAGCCGCGTGCCGTATGTGCGAGTGACAGCGCACTTTCATGGAGAGCGAATGCACGGCGGAGCGCAAACACGACTTCCTCCGTCGCACGAAAGGCCGTGGGGGTATGGCAGGAAGGAAGGGAGCGGGGGGGGGGGGGGGGGAGCGACGCTGTGCTGCGGCGCCAAATGCGTAACTTGCAACCGGGCGCAAGGCTAATTGGCGACGCAATCTCCCATGCACAAGGAGGGAGGGAGGGGGGGGGGCACTTTTACTCTTCTAACAGCTGCGTACTTAGCGCCGGAGCGGGTTCTCCCGCGCACCGTATCTTGAAAGTGATCTCCAGACGGCTGACTTTTGTATGCGCTGTGCATTCGCCGCTCAGTTTCCGTTGAAACGATAGACCGCACGAAGCTTCGCTCGCTGCGGCGGCCGCGCTCGTGCACGCTGACACCAAGCTTGTTAATTCAGTGAGTTTTTTTTATTTCTCTCTCTAAAGTTTCGGTTGCTATTTTGAACGTGGCGTGTACACTGAGCAGGTGTCTCGGAAACCCATGTCTCAGTGATTGGCGCGCCTCCTGTGCCTTCGCGAGAGCTAAGCGGTGCGAAGCTTGTTTCTTGGATCTCCATGGCGAACTCCGTTGGCGGAGATCGCCAACGCGGTTACGTTTGTGTCGACTGTACACAGAGACGACGTCACTGCTGCGCAAATCCAAGCAAGTCGATCCCCTCCAATCGTAGTATGAAGCAGTGCAGTATTAGAGATCTGTTTTAGGCCGCACTAATAATTTTTTTTTCGGCCGAAGTTTTTCGGACTACTTTTCAGTCCCCACGAGCTCAGAAAATCGGTTGGCGACTGTACAGAGCGCCGTAACCTACAGCCGCACGTTGCTGCCAGCCGGAAACTTCGAATTATCCGAATAGAGCTGCGTGGGCCATTCAAATTATCTGGTAGAATTTGCATTGAAAATGACGGGACCGCTCAAATTCTTCGAATTAACCCAAGTTTCTAATTAACCGAGTTCGAATTATCGAGGTTTTACTGTAGTTTCACTTTCACAAAATTTTGTGTTTGTCGAAACACTTGTCGTTCCCGACAAGTGTTTCTGGCGCTGTCCTAAGCTCACTATCAGTGCCAAGTGAACTGTCGGCCATTTACTTAGAGGGGTTCGGGGCCGGGACAAGCCGAGTCTCGCGAAAGCGAAACTATCTGCAAAAGTGATCGCCCGAGAATCAAATCATCTTTCGTGCCGTCGCGCTTGTTTGAGATTTAAGTACTTCTTAAAAGACCACACAAACATTTCATTCGGGGTCAGTACCAGGCCACTTCAAGTTGCACAGAGCCTTTCCAACTGGCCTCGCATTTACAGAGGGCCTGCCGCTGGTCCCGCATTCCACAAATTGTCGACGTCGAGACACAGAGCCGCGGCAGACTTTCCCAGCTCCGCGGCCACAAAAATTGCTTGTCTCAGAGCGACCATCATACCGGATGCGCTGGTCGCCATAACGTTGCGAATGAGCAGAGTCAAACCGCAAAAGGCCATAGTGTATTTCAGCATCGTAACCAGTCACAAGCACAGCGAGAACAGCATCGATTCCAACCAAAAACAAGCTCTAACTTCGGTCGACTTTTCTATAGATTGGATCCAGACAAAGTTAGTTTGCCAACGTAACACTAAAAATTGCGGGATTTAAAATATTTGTTTTAAAATGGTCAATTTTGTTGTTACTCAAATCTAATGCAAGGATAGTGAAAGTTGAAGCAACAAAAATTACGAAAAAACAAACTCGCGTTACAATCGAATAAATATAGTCAACGACCGCTAATTCGGACTTCACGGGGAACATAAATAAGTCCGAACTATCAAATGTCCGGAAAAACGAATGTGCCCAAAATATATAATTTTATTTACGTTTTAACGCCCCTGTGCAAGGAAGTGGTAGATTCGTTGCTGCACACACTTCTGTTAACGTGCAACCAAGTACGCCTATATTGCTGCCAGTTTTCTGTTGCTGTACACTGATGCAAGGACTGCAAAGGCCTGAGTCAGATCCGCATAGCACATCATCATCTGAGTTAGAGTTGCTGTTTGACGGTGGGAGAACTTGCTCAATTATTACGTCATCATTCAGTTCAGCACACAACACCGCGCTGTCGATGTCTGCAAATTCTTCAAATGTAACGGTGGAAGGAATTGGCACACCGCAGCTTAGCAGGTCAGCTCATGTGATAGGCGGCAGTTCAGGCTCTTCAGATGTGGAGTCGCGGTCATTTGGACTGCGACTCAAGACTCATTCAGAGTCGGCCTGCGAGGGGATCGTTGGTACCATTTGACGTGGCCTGTCGATAACTTCATGAGAAAAACTTCGTTGAGCCAGCAGAGCGCTGCCTGGAACGCCAACTAAACAAACAGAGTGGCAAGAGTGGGCCATGCGCTGAGGTGCCGTTGTTGATGCGACCTCACAATTCAGGCAAAGCCTCCAAGATCAGCATTTGTAATTTATTCTAAGGCTTAGTGCTGCGACCGAGACACAAGGCCTCAGGGATTACCGTTTACAGGTAATCTCTGAGGCCATACTTCCTGTCTCATCGAGGTTGCCAAAGGAGATAATGGCGGCAGAATCCGCGTACGCTACAGTCACGGACGGAGTCCGGATAATCGAATGTAGAGCTGTCAGCTGTCCGAAATATCGGTCGTCTTTACACATTTAGTCTACGGGGCCATTGGCGGTGCCGCGAAGGTGCCCGAATTACCGAGCATATCCGGATTATCGGTGTCCGATTTATCGGTCGGCGACTAGTATATGTGATAATTTTTTAATAATTTTATCTTCCTTCCTTGGAAGCAGTGTAGGTTCGTGCCGCGGGCTTATTCAGGCGGTTTGTACCCATTTTTTGGGCAAGACTGAGCGTCACTGCCTATATTCTTAGTTTTTTGAATATAGAACGCCCGGATTAAATGACGGTATTGCGCGGTCCCCTCAAGGTCATATAATCGGGGTTCCACTGTAGATAGAAGTTACGTGATCCATTCATCACCGAAACTCACTGCGAATCTCTCATCGTACAGTGGCATTGTGGTGCATTTTTGTACAAGGACGAGCACGTTGTGTTTTGCGATTCAACACATTTTAGTGCTGAATAAAATTACCTCTTTCTCCGCAAGGTCCACCACAGTGGCTGAGACACGTTTGTCACTGAAATTTTCAGTGCGTCCCTGGTTGTAATGCACCATGTTGCCTTGTTGGCTCATGAAACCTTTGCAAACAGATTCCCACAGTGGGTGGTATCTACGTAATCTTGTTAATGTCAAGTTAATTCTCCAAATCCTGACACTTCTTTGTGCCAGCTCACGTGGAATTTCTCATATTTAGTGGCATATACCGTCAACCGTGAAAGTTTACGGGATGCAGGATCTGCCAAGAAGCTGAATTCTCGCGAAGTGATTCATTAAATTAGTAGTGCCATGTCTTAACAGTGCAGGAATTCACATTTTCAGGGGAAATCGCATCCCATAAACTTTTGTGGTTGACTGTACTTCAGTGTGCATATCATGGCAAGTGGTTGAAGTACCAATGTGCCAATTGGGGAGTGCTAATCTGTATAATATTGTGAAAACAGCTACAAGCCTACTGCAACAGCTTACTTACTTAGTGGAAATGAACGCAAAGCAGTGCCAAAATGGGCATCCTAAAAATAACATTAGATTCTTGCCGCATGACTTTTGCTGTACATGTACGGCGCCAACGTTTTGTTTGATATTTCGCATGTCTTCAACACCGCTTGTTGTTGCGAGGTGCTGCGATCTTTATGGAGTCATGTAAATCAATTTAAATTGCATTTCCATTCACCGGAGGGCACGCAACTTGACTTGAGGTTGCACACAGGCGTGCGTCGCCTGCTACCTACAAGGCATGCGGGGTGGCACTGCTGTTGCCTTTTACAGCCCGCATATGGCTGCGCACAGTGCATCTTCTAGCGGTGACTGCTGAAGCGTTTATTTATGTCTAACGTATTTTTGGGGCATAAATTTTGCTGTACACATTTGTCTCGATGTCTTAGTGTATGGCGTGTTTGTGTGCATATGGTTGGTGCATGTAATTTTGATACAAAGTATTGTTTGCAGTAAATTTTTACTGTGTTTGTGAGTTCATTTCCTGCTACTGGAAGTTGCAATTTAAGAAATTCACAGAGTGAAAGTGTAGAGCTCAGCAAATCTCAGTTAATAGGCACTGAAATGATTCAGTGCAGTTTGAGATGAGGTCTTGAGCAATGCTAGAGCAAGGTAGTGGCATTTTTGATTTGATAGTTATGGCATTCTTTGGAGGGGCAAAAAGGGCGTAACTTTTCTGCATTTATTTTCTGTGTTTGTTTCATGGGAAGGCCCTGTAGAAATGCCAGTCTTGAAGCATTAACCCGACAATGCTCGCGAAGTGAAAATGATGTAACCATCCTCTTCACAAATTTTGATGGGCAAATATGCACAATCGCTTTGTCTACATGTTTCACGGTGCAGGCATCGAAAATTAATGTTTTGGTTATAGTGCAGATGTAAGCAACTATGGCAGCTTGAGTTACAAGCAGTCTGCACTGTACTGTCCCTGCTTACATGCTTCAAATTATTGGCACTTGCTCCTAGTTAATTGTTCCACATGCTCTTTTTGCAGGTACTACCGTCAGAACCTGCCCGCGGTAGCGGCATCGCGGCCTGGTGACTCAGCGCGCCGTGTCCTAAATCAGTACCGTGCCCTGGGCTGGACGGGGGCGACGTCGCGCGAGGTGGCCCAGCAGAAGGCGCGCGACATCCGCTTCATTCAGAGCGTGCGTGCCAAGAGGCACATGAAGCTCGGTTGCAAGGCCAACAAGCTGCAGAAGCACTTCCGGCAGCAAGTGTTGTTCTGAAGCGCGGTACGAGCAGAGCTGTGTGCATCGGCGCTCCATGCATTCACTGCCGAATTGGACGACAGTTCTTGTTGGCAGACAGACCAAGCCTGCAATGCGCCTTTACATATAAAATAGGAATTTGTTTTTGAAAGATGGACTGTCACTATGCTGACATATCCTTGAGCAGTTGGCAAGTCATTGGAGGACGTTCTTGAGTTGCCAGTGTGCATCTTCTGCAGATGAGTCACTTCAATGCTACTTTCCGCGTGCTGCGGTAGTTATTTTTTCTTGGCAACGTGCAGCAATTGGTGAAGCACGTCAGCCAGCCCTGCAGGCAGGCCTTGGAATATGTAAATGGATTTAGAGGGCTACACTTGAAGCACGAGAACAAAGCGGACAGCAGGACAGACACGTGGAAGGGATAACTTTAACTCAGCTTTATCGAGCAAAATCGGCACTAATACATACACGCGGTGAGACCAAAAAATAAGAATCGTCACAGTACATTTTGTTAGAAGTTGGCACTCGTGCTTGTCTTTCCAGTGGTCTCTGCCTTGTCCTGGCATTTTAAGTCTCTTCAATATTGAATTACAACTACGCTGCATCCTTGCCTTGATTTAGAGAGAGTGGGCATTGAAACACAAGATATGTGTTGCTCTAGCAAATGGTGATGATCAGAGCCTCTGAAATACTTTCCTGGGTGCCATATTTAGGGCTGCCCTTTGGAATTCTTGTTAAGTGCGGTTTCACAATTTGTGGCTCCTGTCGAACTTGAATTCATTTGCATGGCTTGGTAAGGGACGACTCGAGTTCATATTCTTTTATTTGAAATTCTTCAAGCGAGCTGTGCTGCTGGGTGCCTTTTAGTCATGCTTCTGGGCCGAGTCATTTCCATTTGTCCTGCATATGAGATGTGGGCAGTAGGCTTTTTTTCTCTGAACAACAGTGTTCCTTTAATGTAAAAAGAGGATCCCGAGTTTTGTGCATAAAGGGAGAGTGCTGTTTTCTTGCCTGCATTGCTTAACCTTGTGCATGCAAAGGACGGGTTGTCTATACAGCAGTGCATATGTAAAAGTTAGATATGTAAGATATGTACAGCTTGTTCTTTTGAAATTAAAATGTGTTGAGCGTTGGCTTCCCGTGTTTGAATAATTTAAGCATGCTTGTCTTGTGTTCAGTGAAGACTTGGACGCCCTGCTGGAAAAATGTATAATCCTTATCTTCAAGAGTGATGAAATTCTCAGCTTTGATACGTCCCGCATTCAAGCTATCCGCCTATTGCTAGCACTTCGCAAAAAACTTTTCTATTAATAGGTTGTGACATTTATAGACCCTTCACAGTGGTTACATTGTTTAAGGTAAAACAGAGGGTGCCACAGGCAATAGCTAACTGCTGATAGTTTTTGCAAGCATAGTGTGCATATACTACAGAGTTTCTGTGACAACTGCTGCAGATTATTAAAATTAAGAAATTCGAAACACAATAGCTTTGACTGACAGCTTCATAGCAGTGGCTGACATCAGAGAGAGAGAGAAACGTGCTTTAATGTGATGCTGGAGAAGTTAGCCTGACAAGCTACTTCAGGTGCTGGGTGATGATTATGACATATATACAGTGATAAAATTTAACAGTATATACAGTCACACCTACACACATATTACACTATTTACAAAGTTTATTAATTTGTGTGGTAGTTACCAATACGATGATTAAGCAGATTTCACTTGTTAAGCTCCATATTATGACTTGTATTCATGACTGACGTAATTCCGAAATTGAAGTCATCCAGCAGTTGCAGCATAATCTTTAGCTTGAAACTGTGTCTTACATCAGTATTCAAAAATAAGTTGTTGGAATCTGCAGCGAAATGCATTACTGTTGCAGTGAATGCTTCTACACTGGAAAATGTGAAGTGTACGCTGCTGTTAATTGTAACGGCGATGGACTTCATGGTATTTGAGTTTGTGTTTCTTAGAACTGGCGCCAGGTATAATGTCATCATCAGCCAATTTTTTTATGTCCACTGCAGGCGAAGGCATCTCCCAGTGATCTCTAATTATACCTACCCCTGTCTTGCGCTAGCTGATACTATGCTATGCGTGCAAATTTCCTAATGTTCTGTCATCCTGAACTGCACTTTCTTTCTCTAGGCACCACTTCTGTAACTGTGATAGGCCACCAGTTATCTGCGTTATGCATTACATGGCCTGCCCAGCTAACTCTTTCCTGATGTCAACAAGAATATTGATTACCCTCGCTTGCTCTCTGATCCACGTGGCTCTCTTCCTGTCTCTTAACGCTATGCCGGACATCTTTCGTTTCATCGCTCATTATGCATGCGTTGACTTGTTCTCCACCTTTCTTGTTCAACTCCAAGTTCCTGCCCCATACGTTAGTACTGATAGAATGCAATAATTGCACACTTTTCTTATGGATAACGGCAGGCTATCATTTCAGATACAATGTATAGTGAAAGGTTATACCCTGAGCACTGGCAGACTTCAATTCTCAAATGACAACATGCTTACTAAAGTCAGCCGATTTCGGGGAATTTAGTTTAACGTCCCAAAGCCAAAGTGGAACTATGAGATGCGCTGTAGTGGAGGACTCTGAATCAACTTCTGTTGTTCTCTGTGCACCTAAATGCAAGCACACAAGCGCTTTTACATCCACCTTAAGAACCTCTTGGTACTCGTTGAAAACTTTTAGGACTTCAGTGGGCGCCTAAAGGATTCATGGACAATGCTGGTGCTTCGTGTAATGCATAGTTTTATTTGAGTAACTGTGCTACCAAACACAACATGGATGCTGTGTTCATCAAAAGCAGACACTGGGTATGCTTCTAAATATGGTGCTGCATTACGTAAGGATTCTTTTCCTTTGATGCTATACGTTTCTTACCATCTGCTGCAGCGAGTGGCCAATAATACTGGTAGTTAAGTCCTGGTATCATGCCAGCCTATCACGAAGGGCGAAAAGAAGAAATGTGAAAAGAATTCTTGCATAATAGTACGGCCCTTAGTTGCAGTTTTGCCTACCTTCCAGGCTTGCATGGAAGTTGCTGGCAGGGCTTACAGTTAAGCGATGGTTGGGGCATACTTTCGCTATGTAGAAAAAGACGGGCGCAGGAAAATGCAAACAGACAAATGGTGCACAAACTTGCAACTGGTTTAGCTTGTGCGCCATTCATTTGTCCGTGCTTTTCTGTCCCGGTCTTTTCACACGTAGCGCAAGAAGAAAGTATGAACAGCCACCAACTAGCCCCTGTCATCACCCTTTTGATGTTACTACGATCCAGACCCTCTCTATAACGAAGTCGTATCCAACATGAAGGTACCTTGGTTGCATCTGATTATTCATTATTACAGCGAAGCTGTATGCCTCTACCAGCCACGGAAATTTTCGTGTCGTTGGCATAAGCAAAAAAACGCCAGGCTAAAGATTGAATACAAACAGCATATCTCCTTTGAAATCAGGCATACAACTCAGCACTTGTTTTCTAAAGGAAAACCACAAAACCAAGCATCAAAACCACATGATGGATGAGAAGGCGCTTGTGAACAATGGGAACACCCTCTGACGCGTTCCGGTAAAGATTAGGTTTGCAGCTGCTTCGAAAGGGGTTGACATCATTCAAAACCCTCATGTGAAGTGCAAACCGTATAATGTATGCTAATGACGTCTGTGAATAATGCGAAGCACGTTCCTTCTACTGCGTGTGTTTCCCGGTAAAGATTACAGTTGCGTAAACTACTCCGAGCGGAAACGTACCCAGCAGCATAGAAATCGCGAAGTGACGTCACCACAGTCTAACAGCTCATTTAGTTCATTCCAGGCTACCATGGGTAGACCACTGAAAGTAAAGATGCCAGAAGAACAGCAAGAATATAATGTGAAGTAATAAAGGGTGTGGTTACGTACATTTCACTTGTCTCTGGTTTCACTCTTTGTAGAGCCACGTGTGTGAATTGAAGTGATGTCACAATGGGTAATCGTTGTGGGTGTCGTATACAGCTTCGCTGTCCAACCACTTTCACAGCGTGAATTGGAGCCAGTTTTTTAGCGTATATTTGTGGCATACTAATATCATTGATAAAATTTTTTTCATTTAATTTGTCATATGAGATCAATTTGTTATATTCATATTCGTTACATCAAGCTTTAACTGCATTACATGGAAGGCTTTGGAGGTTCCGACCGAGCGGAGTAGAACTGAGAGGCTACTGTGCACAGCTCGCACTTGCGGCCAAAAACACTGCATTGCATACTGGAAGCACAAAGGTGGGCGAATATATGCAATATTGTAGATGACTTGGCGTAAAGTGCTCCACAAGTTTTACTATGTGAAATTAGTTGTTCCATACGAAGTGTAGCAGATCAAAAACAACTGCACTGCATAACGCGCAAAGTGAGACATATATGGCCGCACTACGTTTGTTACTTCCAAAGTGTTGCCATCTAAGCATGAAATGAAGTACATCGAGCTTTCCACAAGGTGGCATTGATGTTCGAGACACTATTGATCTCGCGACCCTACAAATCAAGACACCACCGACTCGCAACATCAATATTTTGCTTATTATAGGCATTTCTCGATGGAGCCAGTTTAACTTTGCAAGTATTAGTACATGTTCATTTTCACTAAGCGGTCATGGTATAACAGTTGGAAGGAGGAACAGACAGAGAGACAGGGAGGTTAGCCAGTTGTCAGACTCGCTGGCTACCCTGCACTGGGGAAAGGGGGTAAGAGAATTAAAGCTAATAGAAAAAAGATGTTAAAAAAAAAAAGAGAATAGGGCACTGCTTAAAGTCTGTCTCTAAGACCAGTTGGATGTTCAGCACAAAACTGCAGGAGTGGTTTGATGCAAGGTATTTTTGGACCAATACCCTTTTTTGTCCTTTCCTTCCTTACATTGCACTTTGATACACCTGAGGTGAAACAGATTGAATAAAAATACTGCCATTTGCAGGCTCATATAACAGCTCTTGATAGTAATAGTGTCCTCCAGCAGTATGCAGTCTCTCTGGAGTGACAACAACAAGTGACGGAATTCGCAATGAGAAGCGAGATATACTAGTGCGCAGATGAGGCCGGGTTTCAGAGTGCGAGATTGAAAACGGTCATCAATGATAAATTGTAAGGTTATTGATACCTGAAAAGCAACAATGTTGCATGTAGACTGGACAACAAACCATAATGACATGTAAACTATCCTTAAAAACTCACCGGACGCACTTAGAGAATGTAAACGAAATGTAAAAAAAAAGCATTGCAGAAAGAATATTCAGGAGAACCCATCTCACTGTAACTGTCTATGGTAATGTGATTAGCATTCGAACGATGTAGTGGCAAACCTTATTGATAAGGGCACGTTTATTTAGAATCTGTAGTGTTCATTCTGGAACTTGCGTCATGGGATGATGGTAAGATGATGGCGTGACGAAGACAGAATGGAGAGAGTCAAATGACGACGACGAAACGACCACGACAGCATCACAACGACGCAATGACGATTGTATGAAGGCAGTGAGATGAGTACGACGATGGTGGCTTGACAATGATTGTGTGATGAGTGTGGTGTGACGATGACAAGAATCGGATGAGGAAGCAGGGCAGGTGAGGGCGGAACGACCATCGCGATGACGATATGACAACTGATGCATGACAACTGTATAACGACGATGACGTGGTGAGGGCAGTATGCCGAGGGTCTGAAGACTAAGCTGTAATGACGAGAAAGCAATAACTATATGACAGCATCATGACCATTAGCACATATGTAGTGGCCCAAGCTATCAGACAACTGGGTCATTGGGTCGGCGTTAGAAGCGTGACGACAGCATGGCTAGAGTCAAATGACGAAGCTGAAACAAAGACAACAGAGCGACCATGATCATATGGTGGCCACTGGAATGAGCACATACCTAGTGGCCAACGCTGGTAGACAGCTTGTGCCAGTGGGTCGGTGTGAGAGGCTATTATAGATAGATTGATAGATGGGCCAAAATTTGCTGAAGTAGGCAAAGAATGCTTATCGCATAAAAAGACATCCGCTGGAGTCCACTACATATCACTGCCAATATTAGTGCGAATTGCCTCCTTCAAGCAATGTAGCGCCACACACCATATTGCTGAAGACAACTTTATTTGGAATCTGTATGGTCATTCCGTAGTCTCCATATTTTAGAATGATAGCTCGAGATCTACTACTCCTGGTACAAACCCTCAAAACGCCTGGTTCCGTAAATCTGACCTTCAAGCTCGGCCAAAATCAAACCGGGACTTAGCCTGCCACTACCGGCGGCTGCTGCGTACGCCGCGTCGGCACCCATATCTTGAAAGGGATCTGCAATGTGGACAAAGTGCGCGGTTGCGCGGGCCTCATATTCAAAGCGATCTGCAATATGTACAAAGTGCGCCGAGTACTGGTCGCTTTGTATGCGCTGAGCTTTGGACGCTTAGTTCGCGTTGAAGCGAGACGCAACACGAAGGTCAATTCGCTCACTGCTGCTGCCGCGCCGAGCAGCGTGGCCACTGGAGTCTTGGCATAGGGACCCACCCTGAACAACTCCCTCCCCCCTTTTTTTTGTCATCAATAAATGTTTATTCCTCCTCCTCTGTGTACGTGTTAGCTTGTGGTGCGCGGTAGTTGCACTGCTGTCACACTCGCTTGCAGTGTCGATCATGAGGCATGACGACGGCGAAGTATACCGACGATATAATGGCGACAACGGCATGACGTCAATGGGATGACGTTTCTTAAATGAGGACGGCGGTACGACGGCAACTTGACCACGATGACGTCTTGTTGAAAGTCGGATGACGACGATGGAACGACCACGACGACCCAAGTAGGCAAATTGGGTCACTGGATCGGCTGACTCAAAGTGCCAAAGAAATTGAAAGAATGCTAGTCGCATTTTTATGATCCCCATAGCACTTCGAAAAAAAAAAAAAAAGCTAGAAAACGCGGTAGCCAGATAAAAAAAAAAGCATAATTAACCTAGAAAATGTGACTCAAGATGATAAAACGAAGTTGCACGAAAGAGATTCAGGTGCCAGTAACTCCAAGGCTCTACCTCTACCTCTACCAACATTCAGGTTCACAGGTCTCGCTCATGACCAGCTGATTAGCGAAGTATGATGGACAGCGGAAAGCACAATGAAACAGCTAGAGAACTCTGGGCAACAGAAAAGCAATGAAATTGGCACGAGATTTTGCGAAAGTACTGAATAGCGGCATCCTGGCGTCCACCACGCGCCTGTCTAGGCATCCTCATTTATAGCGTACTAGATAGATAATTTAGTACACTAAACCTCCTGTTGTGCGCTACGATGCTTGCATTAGAAGATGCTATCTCACCAACAACGCAAACAACAAATAAAGGAATATCACACACGAATGCATTACAATGCATCTGTTTAAATAGCTCTGATTGTTAACCGAATGACATCCGCCTCGGTAGCGCAGTAGGCAGCGCGTCAGTCTCATAATCTGAAGGTCGTGAGTTCGATCCTCACCCGGGGCAGGCGGAGTATGTTTTTTTTGATTTCGGTTACTTTTTTTTTCTTTTTTTCCCACGAAATATTGCACGTGCGTGATTTGAGTTCCTTATTTCCGACAAATTCGATTCAATTACCTATTGTCATTCATCTTCGCATATGTTTGCTGCAGGTATTGAAACACCTGTAAAAAGTAGAAATGGTCTCATGAGACGACCGCTGGGTTGGTTAAAATGAAATTTGTTGCATCAGAGTGAAATTGTAAAATTGCAGAAAATGTAGGACGCAGAATTTGTATATATATAGGACCTATATTATTGTTTTATTTTTTGAACGAAAATTGCGGGAGGTCAATGTGAAGCACAATATTATATTTACAAATTCATAACTCCGCAACGAATACTGATATTGCAGTTCTGTGAACTGACTAAAGCGAAAAAATTTCACAGTAGATGAAATTATTACAATGCTAACGAGGGTTTTGCGAAAGTCCTACTCGAGAATTATTACATATACTTGAGAGCTGTCCGGTTTTATTGCATTTGTTTTAATGTATAGTGCAGGTTACATAAGTAATTGTGATAGCATTATTAATCACTGAGTTACAGCTAATGTCATTTAAGATCATGTACCAAGTTTTTAACAGCTCTAGTTCAACACTGCGTAGATTAACTTGTATTTTTTTTTCAGTGTTGCAATTTGCAAATTTTTGTGAACAAACTGAGCGCCTATATAAAAGAAATTTCTTACTCCAGTAACGCGATGGTAACTAGTTCTTTCAAATGCAACAATCCTCACGACATTTGGTGCAGAGGTTGCCGAGGAAAACGATCGATTTCTCCCTTGTCATTTAGCTCCCGTGCATGTTTAGCGTGGTAAGAACTCGTACGTGCTGCTTTAACTTTTGATATATATATATATATATATATATATATATATATATATATATATATATATATATATAAATGATTGTGGAGAGGAGGAGGCGTAATTTTCTGCAGCCCTTTACAAAGACAATTAGAAACTATGCATGGGGGGCATTTTTATTCAGCGTGCTGTAAATTTCGATTACCACGGAAGGCCTCTATGACCTCTTCAGTTAGCTTGTGTATCGGGCGATCGATGGACTGGACCTTTCTCTTCGGGTGGTTCTATCTCATGGATCAACCGGTTTCTGCCACAATAAACGGGATGATAATTTTTGACGTTTTTCCGGCATTTAATAAAATCGCCTGTTGCAGATGACATCATACTGGACCTTGAGCTGGATCACGCAGAGAGGCGGATATTACTTGCACGAGAAACCGAAACACATATTCAAATAATTGAAAAAAAAATCAATAATTAACTTCTTCATTAAATACCTTACGGCACATATTGCAAATTGAGAATCGTAGCCGGTGAGTTTGCAAGGCGTATCCACCTTAAATGAATTTCTAGAATGACACCAGTATGGAGATATGAGCCATCAAACTTGCCATAAATATGCACTGTTGTTTCACTTAGTTGTTCAACAAAACGTTCTATTATGCATCGAAGCACAAAATTATACCTGAAATGCCTATGTATTTCGTCCCACATTTGGGGCAATAATATCTCGGAACTGGTGTCATGCTGGAGATTCATTTCAAGTGGCTACGTTTTGCAGAATCACCAGCTACAATTCCTAAATTGCAATGTGCCATAAAATAATTAATTAAGAAGTTATTTAGTGAGTTTTCGTTAATTCGTTGAATATGTGTTTTGATTTCTCGTGCTAGTAACGTCCGCCGCTTCGAATAATCAAGTTCAACGATAAGAATTATTCCATATCTGCCACGGGAGATTTTTAAAATTCCGGAATACTTAAAAATGACCATCCCGTTTGTTTGATGCCCTGTTTACTTCGAGTGCATGGTATAAAGAGTGACGTCATGCTAATTTTTTCTGGAGATTCTCGTAAGATTGAAGTAGCATTATTATTGTCATTTATCTAGTGAATTCCCCATTACGATAGTTCAACGGAACTTGTTCGTTCGCAAGATGCATAAATTGAAAAACAAGTTTTCAGCACGAAGGACGGAAACCATGTATGTAGAGACAAGAAAGAGCTCTGTGTTCTTTTCTTATTTCTTTCTTTCGAAGAACAGAAACAATGTAGCTCCTTAAATGGGGTCATCAAACGAAAAAAAAAAAGATCATTAAAAGTTCATCATAAAAAGAAAAGAAAAAAGATAGGAAAGACTGCTGAAATTTGTGCAGGCTTGCGGGGAACGAAAGCTCAAAACCCAGCGATGCTGCATCTTTCTATCAGATTCATTAATAATTTCAGTTGCCTGTAATTTTAAACCACACGTGTAGTTCGTTAACCGCAGTTGCAAAGCCCCTTTAGCCCCCTCATCCCAGACAATGTATGTCTCAGTCAGCCACATAAATAAATGAGACTCATCCGTTGACTCAACCATTTAAAACGTTGCCCAGAAAAAAAAAAAAGTTGCTTAAATAATTTTCATCAATGGCGGTCATTTTCCCACGGATATCTAGCTTCAAATGCACATAAGCCATCATGTTCAAAGTAACTTGTCGTTAGGCAAGTTGGTTGATACTTGAGGAAGCCAAGCGCAAATAATTAACACACAAAAACAGAAGCGCCCGTAGTGTCCTGTCTTCTGTTCTTTGTGTCTGCCTCATTTGCGCTGCAATAGTTTCCTGACGCCGTCATTGCGCCTATTTTTACCAAATTTGATCTCGGTGGCTGTCAGTTTTTTCTGCAGGAAAACGGGCTGCATTCTGCGCCACTCGTAAATCACATTTATAACGCTCTGGAGCACTTGCAGAAGTTGTTTACTGCAAAGTGCGTAATTAAGCCACCAACATTGAACTGCGCATAGCGATCACCCATGATTTTACCCTTGTCTTCACCAAGTATAAGGAGGTTGCCTGGTAATTTCTTCATCGAGGACACCGGGCGAACTTATCACGTGCCTCGTAGAACGCATGAAAATAAGGAGACAACGGCTACTCACTCATAATTGTTTGTAAAACTTTCTGCACACATTACTTCTAGCATCGCCTCCACTTCCACCGAATGTGCCCTTTGACGCTCAGTTCACCTATAGGACACTGGGAAACATTGCCACAATTAAGACGGCTCAGGAACTCGTTAAATATTTTTTGAATTCTTTAATAAACCAACGCTCTTGAAACTTTGCTCACACATCACCCACAAGATGCCTCCTACTTCATCGAATTTTCCACTTTGTGGCACGTCGACTTCTTTCGGGATGTATAGGCCAAACGTAATTCCTACGCTGGTAGTAAAATATGCTTTTAACTCTCTAGAACGAATGCACAAGCAATTTTCAGCAATTACTGCAACTAGCTAAGACAGTTCAAACTTTGATCGTAACGGCGACAGCGTGACCGGGTTCTCACAGGACACCGTGAAAACACGCACATATAACGCTTTCGAGCTCTTAAGGCCCACGAACAGCTTTGCTGTAAAACTTAAATTCAACGCCATACAGATTAACACTGATACATCATTTCGATTTTATATGGATGACAAACGCCTCTGCTTTGCTACCTTTGAATAACGGCTTAATTCTTTGTAATACGCCAGTAGGATGCATGCAGAATGCGTGCACCGCCTTGCACTGTGCGAGGTAGAGAACGATGCGGTCGTGTGACCCGGTCTTATTCTCATATAAAGCGTACATTTTAATTGACCATCACTAGTCTGGCCAATATAAAGATTGTCGAAAGCCAAAGGAATCTTGCACGCTACCCCGAGAACGCATAATTAAGGAAGCGCGTTTTGTACTTCGATCTTCTCACACATAATGCGCCTGTTAATTTTATTTTCATTTGTAGCGCTTTTATACGCGCCTGTGAGAATTTCAAGAAAGCCGAGGAACCTACCCATAGCTCACAACTTGAGACCGCATACTTCACATTGTGGTAAGCGTACCATGCACGAATAATGTGCGACATATGTCGGATTCCCTGTCGGGCTCTCACCGCAGGAGCGAACATGTTGTTTGTAGTTATCGCGTCTGCAGGAGATACTGCTAACTCACGAACTGCTCCTCCCATTCTGCCCTTTGTTTCGCTGCAAGTGGTTCTTTGCGGTAACTGATAGACTCGTGCGCTTTCTGGGCACCGCTGCGGTGCTCGAAAGGATGAAGACCCTTAGCTTTCACCTGAGGCAACCAATTAAGGATGCCGCATTTCGATGGGGGCGAAGACATCCGTGTACCCCACTATGTCCTCCACTATGGCGTGCCTCATAATGAGATCGTCGTGCAAATAGAGCAAGTGATTAGAATGACGAAAATTCCGGTTGGGCGGGGTGAACGCAAGAAGAACTGTCGAAGTGCGCGGAGAAAAATAATGTACTGGGGGAACTACGGAATGGGTTCAGGCCAGGAAGACGCTTCAGTTTGATACTAACCCAATGCATAGAGATTTCAGTAGATCAGAATATACCTTTATCGATAGCTTTTCGAGATATTAAAGGAACCCATGACAACGTAGACAGAGAATTGTTATGAGATATATTCTTAAGCACGCAGGCATAGATGACGATTTCGTTGAGCTGCTGAGGGAGATATATAGAGACAACCGAGTACAAGTTGTATGGGAACGTCCAAAAGGTAATGGAGTGGTGGGAAGTCACCACGGACTGAAGCAAGGATGTCCTCTGTCTTCATTGTTGTTCACGCGTTATGATAAGGGCATAAACAGACGACTGGAAAACAGCAAATTAGGCTTTGATTTATCCTACATGCGTAATGGATAAACGGTGAAATCCTTGGATTGAAGTACGCGGAGTACATAGTGCTACTAGCGGACAATACAAGAGACTTACAGACACTTGCGAATATATGTGGCAACACAGCGACAAATCTAGGCCTTAAGTTTAGCACAGAGAAATCGGGAATTGTGATCTTTAATGAAGGGAGGAGTAATTACGTTGTGTCAATACAACAGCAAGTCAAACCCATAGTCAAGCAATATAAATACCTTGGGGTATACATAAACGAAGGAAAGACTTACTCAAGTCCCCACCAAGATAATCTGAAAATAAAGGGGAAGCGGAATGCAGCAATAATGAAACACAGAGCACTGTGGGGCCACAATAAGTATGAGGTGGGGCGTGGAATCTGGAAAGGAGTAATGGGATGGGTATGGGCCACTAGGTGTCGCTATTCAATGACAAAATGGGAAGTGCCTTGCTATTTGAGGCTCGAGCTCGTGGCCTAAGGACAAAGACGTACCGGGGCAAATATTCGCAACTAGATGAGGCACGAGGGAGCAATGGAACACCACGAGGGAGCACCACGAGGGAACACCACGAGGGAGCAATGGGAGGCACTGCTGTCCAGCTCGGCCCTCGACGACCAGCTCAAGCTGATCCAGAGAGCAGAGAAGATGGCAAGAGCCAGCGGAGCCCAGGACTAGGGGCCCCGACCATTAGCGATGCCCCATTGGGGCAAGACAAAACTATCTTTGAATTAAAGTTTCTATCTATCTATCTATCTATCTATCTATCTATCTATCTATCTATCTATCTATCTATCTATCTATCTATCTATCTATCTATCTATCTATCTATCTATCTATCTATCTATCTATCTATCTATCTATCTATCTATCTATCTATCTATCTATCTATCTATCTATCTATCTATCTATCTATCTATCTAGATGAGGCACGTGTATGCTGCATTAAAAATCCGGAGACCACTCAGCACAACCTAATAGAATGCGAATGCGTTACCCAGTGAGAGCCGTGGGTAACGTATGCGCCTCCGAGGAAGCGCTTGGATTTGAATTGGGCGGAAGCATCAACGGGTAAGCAGTCGAGATAAGCAAGAGACGTTTGGAGTGTTGGTGGAAGGAAAGCAGGGAAGAGATCGATACGACCGGATCTGTTACAGTCATAGGTAACGGTACAAGGTAGATTTTGAGGTAAAAAAGTAAATAAAGAGATGTATACAAAGCTGCTCCATGAAAAATATGTATGGCATACCTGATTAAATCAGAAGGTTAGGTGACTGTCAGCTTCCCGTTTCAAAGAGTATTCCATTAAATCTTCATCGTTGTTCTGGCTCGTAAAACCCCATAATTGAATTGAAAAAAATTATAATGACGGGCGAACCAAGAATATATGTGAAGCCCTATTTATTTTGTGTGGGTTACAAAGAAAGTGACTCCATGATAATTGACGTCAACCTCGAGCGATCAGATACCCCCCCCCCCTCTCCCGTCGCGAGGACCCCTTCCATGAAACGTGGAACCTACAGGCAACCGGCTGACACGCGTCAGTCACACGTCAATCAACCGGTTGACACACCTCACACTTCTCCACCGACGTTTTGTAGCACATCCTTCAATTCTACACCCTCGCCGCTAACACAACATTGGTCGTTTCCTCGCCCACCTGTCTTATCCTCTCTCCCCTTCAGGACAACCGTACATATATACTCGTATACTGTGCCGAGGAGAGCATATGTTGCCTTGAAATAGACAAGTCCACTTGTCGAAACATTGGCTCCTGCTTTCACGTATCTATAGTGTATTTCAAAATAAGTTCTTATTGACGCAGGAAAAAATTGTTTACGTCAGAATTAAAATTTCAGAAAAAATAATAAAGTTTTACGCGGAGGTATCACCTTCCCGGGCCACTCCAATTACCTGGATCCCCGTATTTCGTGCACTGTCTCTTTTTCCCCTGCAGTCGACCGACTATCAGCTTCATCCGAGGCCCTTGTTGAAGAAGAAAAAGAGGAAGAAGACAGATCGCCTGCTGACTGCATCGGAGCGAGATGAAGAACTTCAGCGCACAAGGTACCCTGCCCAAGTCTCCAGCTAACTGTCTGTCACCCTGTTGCTACAACTTTCGTTAATTCTATAGGGAGATGTGCACGATTCGAATATTCGGCTACAACGCCCGCTACATCATTGAAAGTCAGCGTTGCAGGCAGCTTGGTTTTGTGTCTTTGTGTGGTTGGCTGCCTGCGTCGAGCACATTAGTATACCCTTTATAGTTGCAGCACTAGATGTATACGCTGTAATGACCTGGCGTGGTGGTGGCTAGACCTGTCCTAAATAGGACACGCTGTCTTCTCGCGGGGTTACGCTACAAGGGATTCTACTTTCAATGCGAAGTATTCTTTGTCTCAGACCAGCCACTTTGTTGAATCTTCCTGCAGCGCTTTGTTTCGGGCTTCTTTAATTAGAATAGTCAGGTGTCCGGCTAGGTTAGGTGATCGAACCACTGTCACCCAGCACATCATTCCGATGCTCTACATATTGGGCCTCAAATACACATGCGGGCTTCTCTCGTCCCAGAGCCGACTAACTATAGCTCTTTGAGACAATTCGAATAGCGACAATTTGCTTTAAAAATTCGGTGTAGCTTGCACTAGTGGTGCAAGGCTAAAGACACAGCGGAGCTGATCAGTTCCTAGCGGGTCCTGGCTATACGAAGTGATGCTAAGTAATGCCAAGTGATGCCAAGTTATACGAAGTATATAAGCGTTTCCTCGTGGTCCGTCACATCGGGGAACGCCTCGCGCAGCACCTGCAGTCAGAGCACACGTAAGGGAATTGGGGCGAAAACTATGCATAGTGTACGGGCGGCGCGCAACAGGCGACACGCTGGGATGACGTCACGGCGCATGCGCAGTAGCGCGCAGCTGGTGGGGGCTCGGCCGAGCCGCTGCCAGAGGCGCCTTCTGCCGTCACGGACACCGCGAGCGTTCGGCGCCAATGCGGGGAAACGGAGAAGCGCGGATGGCGTTGGCAGCCCCTCTGCGCGTTGCCTCGTTGGTGCTGCTACAATTTGTTTACCTCTCTCTCTCTCGCTGTCATTTTCTCTTTCTCTCTCCCGAGCATAGCGTGCTACACGCACACACTCTCTCGCTCTTTTCTCTTTCTCTCTCCCGAGCACAGCGCGCGACGCTCCGCGAGGTAGTTGCTAGGCAGGGCAGTGGCAGGCGGCACACATTACGGCCGGCTGAAACAGCTCCGCTGTTAAAAAGCAGAGCACGTGCGCGCGTACCATTTTATATAAGATCACAGACACAGAAATGGAGAGCGCGAATGTTAGCTAACGTTATCATTGGCGTGCACGAGGGTCAAATTGCATAGAAACGACTTCTTGCCACCCCCCCCCCTCCCCTTCACTTTTCCGTGGCAGCTAGAGCTTTGAAACACTGTGTGACATTAAGCGGAGTTCGTCCATGTCGTAACAGAACCGGCTGTAACAAACAGGTTGTAACGTTGAATCAGTCCTGCCGTTGTCATGGTCGCCTTGCTAAAAAAATTAGGGGGTTTTACGTGCCAAAACCACGATATGATTATGAGACAAACCGTAGTGGGGGACTCCGGAGTAATTTCGACCACCTGGGGTTCTTTAACATGCGCCTAAATCTAAGTACACGGGTGTTTTCGCATTTCGCCCCCATCGAAATGCGGCCGCCGTGGCCGGGATTCGTGGCCTTGCTATTGTGTCACACTCGCTTGCGTCACGCCGTTACTCGCTTTACAGAAACACGTGGTCCATCTGAGTAATGCTATGCAAAACCCCAAAAGATGGCGCATAGCAAGTGAATGGCCAAATGATATGCATGACATTGATCCCCACAGAGCATGAGTTCTGCGTAATTTCTTTATCATTTAAGAACAACCGGAAAAAATGTCGCAGTTTCACCCGAAAGGCGATGGATCAATTGCGATAGCAAGTTAGTAGAGAGTTATATGGCGGAAGGATGTTAGTTTTATCGGCTGTATAAACTTGGACATGCAGCAGCACCAGCAACGCGCAGAACTGTTGTCGACGCCGTCGCCGTTTTGCCCGCGTTCGCAGCGAACGCGCGCGGCGTTGGTGACTGTTGCCAGGGCCTCTGGGAGCGGCTGGGAGGTTTTCGACGAGATAAGAACGGGAAACTCATCGATCAGCGTCGGAAATCTTACCCACCTTCTCGCCTCGCAACGTTTTTATATAAATACGCATTGATGCCGCAGCTAAACGTCGCCTCCCCTCCCTACCTCCCCCCCCCCCCCCCCCCCCCGGTGTTTCGCGCGACGGAAGAAGTCGCGTTTGCTCTCTCTCTCTCTCTCTCTCTCTCTATATATATATATATATATATATATATATATATATATATGGTGATTGTAACAGAGGAAAGAGACTTAGTTCTGCAGCCCTTCAGGGAGCACGGCCCAGAACGCACGTCTGTTCTCCGCCGTGCATTCGCTCCCCGGGAAAGCGCGCGTCCCTCGCGCCTTTTCACTCGCACATACAGCGTCAGGCGCGCGGCGACGGTTTCATCGCCGTTGACGTCATACGGAACCTCACGGCGACGGCGACGCCGACGGCAGAAATCCTCTTTGAGTGTCCATATAATTGCTATCGCAATAAAACAGGGCTGGCAATGTTCTGCTTTGCCGAGATTCGGCAAAATCGGCCTTGGAATGCCGAGTCAGCCGCTTTGTATCAGCTCTTTATGGAGGACGGAATTATAAATAACTCTCGATAAAGTTACTAAGGCAAGAAAGAATACAGGTGCGACGGTAGTTTGAAACTGATAGCCTATCACCCTTTTTAAACAGCGGGAGAACTTTAGCTACAGTTAGAAAATTAGAGAAAATGCCATACTTGAACGCAAGATTTATAATTACAAAAAGTGGTTCACTAATGACATCGACCATAAATTTTATCCATGCAGGGGCTGGTCTCTCTTAAACTTTTTTATTGCTGTAGACACATCAGCACGGGTCACGAGAAAAAAATAAACAAAAAAGGCGATTTAGGCTACGATGTGAAGTGCTATGTCCTTAACTGAAAATTTCGAAAAAGTAGTTACTAAAGGTGTCAGCAACACTGTCAGGGCGGTCATGTGCAATGGCATTATATCTAACTTTCTGCAAAGATGAACTATATAGTTATCGGTTTAAGAAATCGTTCAAGATATGCCAATAATTTGTCTTAGAACTGTTTGTGCCATTAGATAATTCTATTTTTTCTTCGCATAATTTAGCAGACATGAACGAGTGTTGGACTATTGTTAATAGTGCGAAGCTCAAGCAGCGTTAAATGTTTGCCTTTAAGTTTTCTTTAAAGGTTACATTTCTTCCTCATATTTTGTAGCAATCCCTGCGATAACCACGGGTTCTGAGGATATTAACAGCGGAGCTGTTTAAGCCGGCTGTAATGTGTGCCGCCTGCCACTGCGTTGCCTAGCAATCACCTGGTGGAGCGTCGCGCGCTATGCTCGGGAGAGAGAAAGAGAAAATTAGAGTTATAGAGAGATAGACAGAAACAAATTGTAGCAGCACTAATGAAGCAACGCGCATAGGTACGGCCGACGCCATCGGCGCTTCTCCGTTTCCCCACATTAGATACGAACGCTCGCGGTGTCCGTGACTGCTGGAGGCGCCTCTGGCTACTGCGCATGCGCCGTGACGTCATCTCGGCGTGCCACCTGCTGTGCGCCGCCCGTACACTGTGCATAGCTTTCACCCCACTTCCCTTACGTGTGCTCGAACTGCAAGTGCTTCGCGAGGCGTTTCCCGATGCCACGGACCCCGATGAAATGGTTATACACTTCGTATAACTTGGCATCACTTGGAATTACTTCGTATAACTTATCATCACTTCGTATAGACCTTTTCACAAACCGACGTTTGAGTAGCACCGATGATGATGATGATGATGATTTATTGGCATCCCCTTTGAAACGGGGCGGCGACAAATAGTCACCCATAGCCTGCTTGATTTAATCAGGTATACTATACATGTTCTTTATCTAGCATTTTTGTATACCTCTCATTATTATTTTTCTTTTTCAAAATGTTACCTTGTGCCGCTGCCTATGATTTTAAGAGATCGGGTCGTATCCATGTTTTCCCTGCTTTTTTTCCACCAGTACTCCAATCATCTCTTGCTGATCTCTACGGCTGATCTGTTTGTTTCCTTCCACTTTGAAACCAAGCGCTTCTGGGAGTTGCACGTTACCTACGGTTCTCGCTGGGTGGATACCGTCGCATTCCATCAGGATGTGCTGAGTGGTTTGTGGATCTTTACTGCAGCATGCACATGTCTCATCTAGTTCCGAATATTTGTTCCGATATGTTTTCGTCCTTAGGCAACCGGCTCGAGCCTCAAATAGCAAGGCACTGCCCTTTGTGTTATCGTACAGATTTTCCCTTCTAATTTCTTTCTTCTCATTCTTGTAAATCTCCATTGTCATTTTTGTTTCCATTCTTTGCATCCAATTCACGGTCTCTATTTCTCTCACTTTCTTTCTGATGACTCCTGGTTGTCTACTTGCAGTTTCGATTATCCTGTACTTGGTTGCCAACTTCCTTGACCTCTTCCTCCATTCTGTGTCCACGCTTTTCATGTAGAGATACTTGTGCACTTTAGCCGCCCATTTATTTTCATCCATGTTCCTGAGCCTTTCTTCAAAACTAATTTTGCTCTGTGCTTCTCTGACTTCAAAAGAGGCCCAACCCATGTCACCCTGCACTGCCTCATTTGTGGTATTACCGTGGGCTCCCAAAGCCAACCGGCCTACTGATCTTTGGTTAACTTCCAAACCCGCCAATATATCCGATTTTAAGCATAGAATGGCATTTGCGAATGTTAGCGCTGGCACCATTACTCCTTTCCAGATTCCACGCACCACCTCATACTTATTGTGGCCCCACAGTGCTCTGTGTTTCATTATTGCTGCATTCCGCTTCCCCTTTATTTTCAGATTATCTTGGTGGTTGCTTGAGTAATTCTTTCCTTCGTTTATGTGTACGCCGAGGTACTTATATTGCTTCACTATGGGTATTACTTGCTGTTGAATTGACACCACGAAGTTACTCGTGTGTTCATTAAAGATCATAATTCCTGATTTCTCTGTGCTAAACTTAAGGCCTAGATTTGTCGCTGCATTCCCACAGATATTCGCAAGTATCTGTAAATCTTTTTTATTGTCCGCTAGTAGCGCAATGTCGTCTACGTACATCAGTCCGGGGACCTTCTGTTGCACCATTTGTCCATTACGCATGTAGGATAAATCAAAACCTAATTCGCTGTTTTCCAGTCGTCTTTCTATGCCCTTGACGTAAAGCGTGAACAACAATGGTGACAGAGGGCATCCTTGCTTCAATCCTTGGTGAATTCCCACCATTTCATTTCCTTTTCTACCTTCCCATACCTTTTGTACTTGGTTGTCTCTATATATCTCCCTCAGCAGCTCCACGAAATCGTCATCTATGCCTTCGTATTGAAGAATATCCCACAACAATTCCCTGTCTACGTTGTCATAAGCTCCTTTAATACCTAGAAATGCTATCCATAAAGGTCTTTTCTGAGCTACTGAAATCTCTATGCACTGAGTTAGTACAAACATATTGTCTTCTAAGCAGTCTGCCTGGCCTGAACCCATTCTGTAGTTCCCCCAATACATCGTTTTTCTCCACCCACTTCGACAGTTCTAATTTTATGGCTTGCATTGCCATTCTATATATCCCCGACGTTACTGTAACTGGCCTGTACGAGCTCGTCTTATCCTTATCTCCTTTGCTTTGTAGATGAGATTCATCTTGCTTTCACGCCATCCAACGGGAATTTCTTTGTTCTAATCACTTGCTCTATGGCATTAGTCAGCAGTGCCTTGCTTTTTGGACCGAGGTTTTTGATTATCTGTATTGGGATTTCATCGGGTCCTGCTGCCGTGTTGTTAGGGACATTTTCTGCTGCCTTTTTCCAATAAAAGCTTTCTATGCTAAATTTTGATCTCTCTGGCCTCTCTGCTGTTGCTGGATCTATTGTCTGAACTACGCTTTTTCTCGTGCCGAAGTTATCCCTAATAACGTCTGTGATGTACCGCATCGCATCATCTCCTTCGTAGATGTTACCGTCTTCATCCCTTATAGCCGTTTGCGAGTTTTAGTTGGAGCTCCGAGTGCTTTTATATGGTTCCAGAATCTTTTTGGAGCGCCTTTGTCTCTTTTGTGAATGTTATGCACCCAACGTTCACTTGCGCATTTAATTTTCTCTTGCACGAGCTCACTCGCAACCCTTTTCTTTTCTCGGTATGTATTCCATCTAAGGAGCACCTCTTCTTCTTGTAATCCCAACTTTTTGGCTTCTCGATGAACCCTAGATTCCTCTTTACGCTCTTCTATACCTTGTTTTATTTCCTTGTTCCACCACTTACGTGGTTTCCTCTTGCCAATCCAACAATTGTTCTGCCGTGTCCGCCTTATTTCATGCTGCATAACGTCCACCAGTTCCTTATATTCCCAGACTGCTGTAGGAAAATCCTTAATTTTCTTCTCTATGTTGTTTGCGATCTCTGTTATTTGCTCGTCATTCATTTTTAAAAACTCTGAGGCTATGGGTTCATGTTCTGCGCTAGTATCTCGCCCAAACTTTAATGCTAAACGTCTATGATCGCTTCCCAGGCTATTTTTTCCATTTTCGTCTATTATCATTTGGTCTAGTTGTTCGTAGACCATTTCCGAGACTAAGGCGTAGTCGATACATGAGTGCCTGTTTCCGCATTGCCATGTTACGCACCATTGCCCGACACGGGCGACGTCTAGCGTCAGAAGATGTTATGCCGCCATTTTGGACTGTGAGCCTTGCGAGAGCAGGCCGGCCGCACTTCGGTTGTGTGATCTTCGCCGCGCATTATTTCGATTGTTTTCTTCCGCTTCGCTTGTCTTGTGCCGCTTGACTTGTTACATGTTTCACGTGCTCGCGTGAGCGCTCAGTGTGGTGTGCCATGGCAACAGCAAGCCCAGCCAGTGGATGTGGTGTTTCCTCGTCGGTAGCGGCGGAGGCCGCGTCTGCTTCGTCAAGACCTGGCGTGCTAATCAGCGGTATATTTCATTGCTATTGCTCGGTACATGTGACCGTATCGTAGATTGAATCTGATCACCATTACGTTTCACGGTTGAGGGTTGTCTCATTTAGCGAAAGCAGGCGCGTACGTAGCTGTCGGGCAATGCTTATAGAACCAGGCGCCGGCAGCCCGACGACGCGTGTCAGTGGTTGGTAGATATGCGGTGGTTACTCCATACGCTTCCGACGGAACTGAACAGCTCAGTCATGCAAAATTTATTGGATCTGGTGCAGTGCAGGGTGCTTATAACCAAATGTCAAAGCATAAGCGTGGCGATCGAGCAGCGCGGTACCTGCAGCGAACCGACGCACGACAGTGATCACAGATGCCAGCGCAACTGATACAGCCCAGGTGCTAGATTTTTATTTTTAGTATTTAGTATTTATTTATTTATACATACTGTCAATCCCAATAGGGATTATAACAGGACTTGTTATAAAGATATATTTGTTTAGCTATAATTTTACGTTTGTTTACCTGGAATGGCTTTTCTTTCGAATGTCTGAATTTGGAACAAGCTTCGCTCACGGTGAACCTTAACGTAGATCGTGCGCGAAGTTTGTATTGAAGATATCGCGTACGGCAAGAATTGTTCGTGTGCGTTATCTCTGAAGCGAAATAAGCCAATAATATTGCAGCGCTAGGGCCATCTCTGTTTTTTTCTCTTGTTTCCCTTACACCGTCTCACTGTGCTATGTTCATAATAAAGTAATGTCGAGTCTTAACAATTGTCGAATAAATATACATGTGCATATGACTGTAAACCACTACTTACCGTGAGTGAAAAGCACTTAGTGGTAAGCGAAGAGGTCACTGCACGCACGTAAGTATTTCACTTGATCGACTGTGCGTATAATTTTTTTTCGTTACTGTTATTATTACTGTTTGTTCGTTACTGTTCTTACTTGCGCGGGCTCATTTAGCGCGTTTCTACGCCACGCATAGTTAGCGCATTACGGTTCCCGAACTCTAGCACTGCATATGGAGCTAGGCCGCGCTGATGAGGTTGACGCGTTAGTTCTTGCATTCTCTTGCTGCCCAAGCACATATAGACAACGCTCAAAGATGGGTGAGCTCGATGCAGCACCACACTGTTGAAGTTATTAACTTTATGGACAGGGCCACGCAGGGTGCGTGTGAACGCAGAGACAATGTTTTGGTGGACACAGGGTCTGCATACATCTTCCATAGGACACGATTTTTCCAGATCGTTGCGAAGTGTATTTACCGACTATAGTTCTCTCGCAGAGTGCTTCAATTTGTCTTATACCGGTGTCACACGGCCACTTTTGATAGCGATCGAGACCGAATCTGGATCGGAATGTTCGACCGCGATTGGCTCCCTTCCACAGATTGAGCAAAGAAGCCAATCGCGACCAAGAAATTCGACCCAGATCGGCCTCGGTCACGATCAAAAGTGCGCCGTGGGACCCCCGTATTAGGCACTGGAATGAAGTCGTGTTTGAAACAATAACAAATGTAGCCTCTGCCACTACATACGAGAAAATATTGAATCGAAGAGCTGACAATTCTCGCAACCTATTGGGAAATGTGCCAAAAAAGGTTCAGCAAAATGCGTTATTTTACTGATGTGTGCATTGGTTCACATTAATTAGACTGAAATGCCAAGTCCTCTGGTTCACATTAGATTGAAATGCCAAGTCCTCAGGTGATGCAGGAAACCGGCGAAGCGTGGGCATATCACATCGGCAGTGGTCTCGCGGAGTGCTGTGTTGTGGACACACTTAGTGCCCAAAATCGTTATTTTCCGCTGGTTGTTTGTGCACCCATAAACTGCACAGTGTTGGCCTGTAGCCTTTTGATGATTATATATGCCATTATTTACGAGCGTAAGTCATTCGTGACAAAAATAAACGGAAACATTGAAGGAAAGCTCCGCAATGCAAGCGCAAGGCAAGCTCACAGTCCAGACCGAACAGGCAACACTGACACATACTCTCCACGCCAGACCGTCGGAAGCGCCCTCGTGAAAACGTCTATAGCCAGGACCAGCTAAGAATCGATGAGCTCCCCTGTGTCTTTAGCCTTGCGCCACTAGTGCAAGCTACCCCGACTTTTTTATGTCTTTTTACATTGTACTGTTTTACACTCGTCCACAGCTTTGAGAAAAAGTGAAGAACACTTGTTGAAGGCCTGCTCTGCATCGCATAATGATGTAACACTAGACCAATCAGTTGTAGTTATGAAAATAAAAATTAATTCCTGGTCAAATATAGAAGTAACAGGGTAAGTGTTCCAAAGGGCTTCACCACGCTGAATGCCAGAAATACGGGATAATAAGTAATGTTCACATCAATTACTCCAGCATAGGGAGAAGGCGAGAAATTACAAAGCGCATGATCGACCAATGAAGTGCCACAGGAAAGAGGACATATACGGTGGGAGATGAGATGAGAGATTCAAAACCATAGCCACTGAAACGGTCAGAGTATTCTGTGTACACAATATGCGTACCTGCAATATTAAGCAAGTTAATGTTGCGATCTCCAACTCCCGTTCGATGAAGGAGAGCAGTAAATGCACCCCAGAATAACGTTGTTATTATCGTTAAAACGAATTATCTATTTAAATCCATACGGATTCACAATGTATGACCTCAAAAAAAGATCTTGTCGGCGTGTGTAGGGTATATCTGACGCGATAAAGATTGCTGAGCCACCATAGAAGAACGGTGGCAGTACTCAGCTTCGTACGATGGCAGATGGAAAGGCTTCTCGTCGTACGTGCAGAGCCAAGTTTCAAAGATGCAAACGATTGACAAGGAATGAGCAAGTGAACTTATAAAGTTATTGATACTATCTGAGTTTTGCGGGGGCGTCGTGCGTTAATATGTGCCAGGGAACGATTGCTTTCAGCCAGCATGTGCTTCGCCTCTTCAGGAGATCGCAGGGCCATACTTATTACAAGCGGCCCTTTTCGGCGTTTTGGTTCTTCCAGAGGCGTACTGGATGCTGCCGCCGATGTTGGGCATCAAGAGGAGGCCAGCGTTCAGCCTCGGCCTCCACGATTACGTGCACAGACCCCACGGGCTGTTCGACTGCTTCGAGATCGTGAGTCCTGAATTCAGTATTGGACACGGTCTCGTTTGGCGTTCTTTGCGCCATGTTATTAAACATACTTGTTCGGTTATATATAGTCGCAGCTTGCGGGGCCCGCGACTGTTCAAGCGGAAGTTGTTTCCCAAAAGCAAGGAAGGACGAGCGTAGACTGGTCACGCGTCTTATTTATCGGACATGTGTCATGTGACAGATGGCTCGAGCGTCGCGCAAGACATGAGGCGAGGACAGACAAAACGCGAAGGACGCCATGCCGTAAAATGTTCATGCCACACGACGAACGAAATATTTGCACTACTAGCAATAGGAGGCGGTTTGTAGCATGCGCAGTGGGTGTGGTTTATACGATTCCCCTGACTTGTGGAACAAGTACGTTGGCCAAACGGGCGGATGTTTGAATGAGCGATTGAAAGAGCATTTTTACAATGTTCGCACAGCCATTCAAGGTCATCTTGGCGTTCACTGCAGAGACTGCGGTTGTGTGCCTGAATGTGATAAATGTGTCGTAATTTCCAAACACCGAGAACTGCTCACTCGTGAGATTATAGAGGCTGACAAGGTACCAGTGCGGCTGGGTGACCTTTGTATCAGCATGCCGTCTATTGCCCTTACAAAAACGAAAGTATCTGGCTGTAATGCGATAGGAGATCAAGAGAAATGTGACGTCATACGAAAGTTTAATTTTTTGTTCATGTTTAAAGTATACACTATACAGCGAAGCTGTATATGGCTAGGTTCTGGTGGCTTGCGTCCGCGGACAAAACGACCGACGCCTAGAACAATTTTCGGCTCCAGGTGCGTGGCGGTATCCCGGCAGTTGTTCCAATTAGCACAGGTGTCAAAACGGATAATGGATGGTCCATTGTTATACCCCTCGCCATCGCCGATGCCTCTTCCACAAGTGTCGCGATACTCGACGGTGGCACGTCCCACCAATCGTTGCGCCCCTTTGTCTCGTGATGTAGAGATTGCTCTAGCGCTGTTATCAGCAGTTGCCCTTTGGACTCGCTATGGGACGGACGCTCGTTTAGCGACATCTTCCAGGATCCTGACGATGCCGTGCAGTGTACCGCGTCTATCAACGCTGTGGCTCATATGCTAGTCTATGACGCAGCAAACGTACTATATACTTGGCCATCGCGCCGGGCGAAAACAAGACACAGGTGTCCTTGCTCTTTGACGAACATGCCGAAGACGCTCAATATAGTCAATAATGATAATGTATATAAATTCAATATAGCAATATTCCCTATAGCCGACCCACCATAGTCACAGCTTCGCTGGATTCCATCTTCACAGTAGTGGAAAAGCTCTGAATTTTTCTGGCGGTTTCGTAAATAAAGCTTAGTAGAAATCCGCCCCTGTGTTGTGTCCTTTCTTTTGTCCCGGTCTTTTGCGCTGTGCAGTGATGTCGATATTGGATCACCAACTCGTTCAAGCTTCCGCTTTATCACAATCACAATGCAACATGCAAAGGGGATCGCGCGTTTGGCGAGCGTAACAGAATTCATATTATTTCGTTATTCACAACATTCACATTATTTCGGTGAAAACGTTTTATCATTGGAGGAAGAGCCCTTCTTCTTTACGCTATGATTTAATATTCACCCCAAGCGAGCTAGCCTAGCATTGTCACACGCGAACACTAAGAATTGAAGGTGGGCTACTTCTGCTGGAGTAACAGTTGTCCTGTGTTTAGTTTCATTGTCTGCGAGTTCTATTCGCCGATGGAGAACAATAATTTCATTTCGACACAAGCAAAGTGAACACAGTCCGGGCAGAACGTGAAGACACATCATAAGCAAGTTCAAGAGCTGCTTAAACGGAGTAAAATATGGGATGAGCAGTTACTACCTGAAACAGGTGTTGCCAGCACACCCTAAGAAGTGTTCGACACGGGAACTTGCGCGCCGAACATGGAATGCGCAAGGAAAGCGTGAAACAACAGACTGCACCACAAAGTAATTTTTATGCCCTTTGAGGCTCGCCTTGTCCCGGAACAATAATCGGCATCTGTCTTGCGTGCGTTTCCTCTCTTGAAAACTTTGCGCTCGCTATACATTCCTGCCAAGAACTCTGTGTCAGGCTGATATGCGTACGCCGCTCTTGGATTGAAAGTACGGGGCGAGCAGCCTCAAAGGAAAGAAAGGCGCGCTGGATGGATGACAAGAATTGTCTGGAGACAAGTCCCGAAAGGTGGAAAACTATCGTAGAGTGGGGGACTTACTTCATATGTTCTAGGCTAGCCGATGAGTCGACCTCATTTGTCTTCTGCAGCGTACACTTATTTGGGTTTTTTAGGCAGATTTGGTTTTGTCTACGTCGACTCAAATGTGGTATCATGATCGATGGCTCGTGCCTGCCTCCCGCTGATCGCAGCTGGGCGGCGTGACAGTGTACATGATGATGTCCTCGGTGCCATGGACGGCGTCTCGGGCGACGCGCTTACTGTACGCGTGCTCCCTCACGTGTAGCCTGTGCGGCGTCCACATGATCGTCTCCAGCATCCTGAGCCCCACCTCCGCCTACTACCTGCCGCGCATCTTCTACGTAAGCATGCGCGTGGGACACAGGGCCCATGATATCTTTCGTTGCGTTGTTGATGGCGTGTTGGGTTGGGCGAACCGGAGCGTATTCCAATGTCCAAGAGGTTGCTGCTTTCGCGCGATGGTGTTCGATATAGCGTGAAAGATTGTTGATTTGCTGCAGTGCTAGGAACTGGCGAAGACGAATAGTGAGATTTATCTAAATTGAATTTCCCCAGCATGGAATGGTGACAGCATGCAATATAGGCGCTGGATGTTGTTCCGAAAGTCAGGGGGCATTGACTGGATTGTAGATTTGAAATAAAATTTTTCTTCAAAAAATCAAAAAAAAGCTCACACACTGTTTCTTTACCACAGTGCAGGGATCTCAAGCAAACATATACGTTGTTGTTGTTACCTCAAAACATGGCCCATTGCTTAGTTTGAATAGCGGCTGCATTTAACCGTAAACATCATCATCATCAGCGTAATTTATGTTGACTACAGGACGAAAGGCTTTCCATGCAAGGGATCATCTACCCTGTCTTACGAGAGCTGAACCAATCCTATACCGTACAGATTTTCTAATGTGCGCTACATTGTGCTTACAAATTTTCAGATTTTATCATACCACCTAATTATTTGTCGACTGTGTTTCTCTTCCCTTGGTACCCATTCTGACACTTCGATAGACCACCGGTTATCGGCTCTACGCATTACTTAATCAATTTATGCCTTACTTAATCAATTTTCATCTCTTAATCTACACTAAACTTCGGATAACCCCGCTTTGCTCGCTAATACACACCGCTGTCTCGTTTTTTGAGTCTTAACGTTACGCGTGTAATCTTTCGTGCCATTGCTCGCATGCGCGGCCCTGAGATTCCGCATAGCCTGTTTTGTCAAATTTCCAGTTTCTACTTTAGATTATTACCGGTAGGATGTAATGGTTGTAGACAATTGCTTTCATTGATCATTGTGATCTGCCTGTCATGACTATAGGTTTGTTCTTCTATACACACTGCAACTCCCTTTATGTTATTGGGCGAATTTCCTTCTCAAAATCCGGGTACCACGAATATCAGTTCTGCCACTTGTATGATAACTTGATAGGTCAGTGAAACGACTTTCGGAAGATGCGTCTAGCGCCGCAAATGTTGAGGGGCTTAAGATAGACACATCTTTGTCCGACGCCAACGGTTTGACAAAAGTAACACCCGTTTTCACAGAATATACACGTTCCCTTAAAAGACAAGTCTCGTTAAAAATCAAGACGCCGTGTGGAGGCATCCTCTTTCACTGCCCTCCTACATTTGCTGCGATACGCCTTGTATTTCAGAGTTTGTCGAGCAACGCGAATGATGCTTCGCTATGAGATAAAACACTGTGTGTATCGAATTGATGCCTCGTTTCGAAGGGTTTCTATCACAATGAGTTCACAGCATGCAAAAAAAAAGATTGTTTTCGATCTGTGCTGTATCATCTCTTAAGAATTACAGGAACAAAATCATGGTCGTGTGTTTTATATGCGCTGCGTGACAGACGTAACTTCGTAGTGTGCCACATCGGATTTGTGGGGAATTAATTGCCAGAAGACAAACCCAAATTCATGTTGTTCCCGTAAAAAATGCTGTTGCAGGATCATACGTTCGATGTAATGCATTCGCGGGCGTTTTGATCAGCGACGTAACACAGCGCTTCATCCACTGCTTCGCAGTACATCCTCTTCCAAGGCGCCGGCGCGAGCTGCTACGTGATCAGCTGCATCTCGATCGCGCAGGAGATCCAAAAGATGTCTTCCCTCTGTGTGAGTATTTCTCGGCAGTTTCAGAAGGCGACAGCGAGAGCAATCGCGCGCAGAGCTGGGAGAAGCGGGCTATTCACAGCTACAGATATCATTGCATTGAACACTTCATTCTATTGTACAACTGCGGGGTTATTTCAGTGTAAGCCCAGTAAAGAAACAGTGTAGTTCAATCAATCAGCCATGAGCGGTCGATTAGAGTACGAAGAGTGATGCAACGCCACTACCTGCTAAGACGCACAAATTTCGCTCTACGCTGAGCACATCGTGATGTAACATTTTTGTACCACCCTTTTGGACGTGCCTCTTGCATGAGTGCCTTCTATAGTACCGCGGAACTACGACGGCAAACTGCAGGACTTCGTACGGCTCGCGTGGTCAAACGCCGCACCGCCTCATTTCTGGGGCATATACTATACCAACTATTATAGTTAGCTCTTGTGATTAGCTCAGTGAGTAGAGAAACATCTCTAGAGGCGCTGGTGCCGCGTTCTATCCCCGGATCAGGACACAATTTTTATTCAATTGCGGGGCTTTCGTTCCGACGAACTCGTATGCGCTTCCATTGTAGTTTCGTGATGCATTTCAGTAGATAACTGCTTTTTCTCTCTAATAATCTTACTCACTTTGTGGGTTTCAGCACGACCTATTTGGTTATGAGACCTTTCAGTGGTCACTAAGCAAACAACCCGCAAAGCGATTGTCAGTAGTTGAGGTGCTGCCGCATGGACAGTTTCACTAACAAGCGGGAGAAAAGAAGTGGCAGTGAGTGAACCGGAGTGCCCTGCAAGACCGCCTACTGCACTTTTTGATACGGTCTCACTTGCACCCATTTTGTTGCAGCATTTGCAATGGCAGGTGTTGTGGAAGAAGGCAGACATTAGTCGAGTATTCCGCAGCACCTATCGCTAGCTGATCATTCGCTTGCAACGTCTTCTATTACGAAACAAGATTTTCATGAGGTTCGCCGATCAAGGACCTCGGAGACAAGACAAAGCTGCTAAAGAAACGGTATAATTACAAACGTTAACGCTGGAAGTTTCATCATTAAAACGTTTGGAAGCTTCAGCAGGCGAAAAGTAGGCGAGAGCGAAATCGCTTTCATATTGCGCCATGCTTCTGGTGTACCTCGCGTTTACTGAACTCAAATCGCCCTGCCGACCTCGTCAACGCGTGCCATTTTAAAGCTAACCTTTCAAGGCGAACTCTCCTGAACTTTGTTAACCGCGACTGCTTCGGCTGCGAGGAGCTTCTGCTGTCTTGCGGAATAGCTGATACACAGGGCAACAGTCAATTGACGAATCGGCTTGTGTACAAGCAGCCCCATCTGTACATACCCCTAGAGATGTGCTGTTGGCCGCGGCTGTTATCTACAGAATTGCGCAGTGGCACAACTAACGGTACCGCAATATTCTGAATGCAGCAAACGTGCGCATTGAAACGCCTAATTGATTTGTTAAAGCGAAGCTTTCTAGAGCTGTTTTGCCGGGATGTAGCGCGTCTGCTTGGTCGGCTTTTTTCCCACGCCGAGTAAGGAGCGCAACTTTTGAAGATGCTGCAATAGTAAACTAGGCTAATCTCGAATACAATATAATTAGGTTTTTTTCCGGGTAAAACCCGATTTTGCCCGATTTTTACACCCCGAACATGTTTCTGGAGAATTGTGTTAAACCCAATTGCTCCCTGAATTCGAAAACCACGTACAAAGTTTCTTTTTTTTCTTTTTTTTCCACGCTGCACGGAGTTTGCGGTGCACACGCGCTAGCTACCCTGCCTCGGCACATGGAAATTAGATCCTGCGATTCTGTTGACCTCCAGTGAACTCCAGTGACCTTTGTATAGACTTCATTTCACAAGCTGCGTATACAGCAATGTGGACGCTACACGGCTCTCAGACAACCGCCCAACGAGCGCGCCTAACGCTGAGTTGGTAACTCACCGTGACATTCCACGGAGGCCGGCTGAAGAAAAGCGACAATAGGCTTATCTTCAGTAGCACTCACATTGTCGTGCCTAACTAATGGAAGCTGTGATGTCGAGAGAACTGTCTGTCAGCTGAGATAGGTTCAAAGATCGGACAGGACTCGAGATGGAGACCGACATGTTGTACATGCAGATGATAATGTATGTGAGCAAGGATGTGCAAAAAATCGATGACCAGCTTTTCGTGAATAAAATGTTAAATTTCTCAGAAGTTATGAATGCTCTTTAGTGAAATTATTACTTATTAATTTCCAAACAAACGCCCAACTTCAGAATATTTGCTAGAAAACCCTGATGTCTCCCGATTGCCAGCTTGAAACAGAGCGCTAGTTTTAACGTGTTAGCGTTCAGGAGCTCGTGATACTATTTGATAAAAGAAGAAAAAAAAAAAACCCGAACGCAATGTTTTACTTAATACATTTGCAAATTTAACCCGAAAAAACCCGAATTTCGGAATGGTTAAACAAAAACCAGATTTCTCCCCGATTATCAGCTTGAAAAATAGCACGTGATTTTTACCCCCCAAATTAAAAAATATATATAAAATCCGAAAACGAACAACCCTAACCTATAATCCGTGGTCGCGTGGATCACGTGGTGGTTGTTTCTGCGTCATGCCGGCTTGCCGGCCAAGCACGTAATTGCTATGATGAAATACGCGCTGCAGAAGACGAACGTGTTCATAGTAATCATTTTAACCGATTCACGAAAGCCATACGCGTCACGCAGATTCCAATATGTGCGTCAGATCTGCACACTTTTTTTCTGCACACCCCACCCTCGCTGCCGCGAAAATTCGCGTCTCCGCAGCGAGTCAGTTGCGAATCGTTGCTGCTTTTCAGTACGCAGCCCCTCCTTTCGGGAGGAGTATAAGAATGTATGCATATGTTCCTCCGTTCATTCTCCGTTTTTTTTTCGTTTATGATGTTACACTAAGGGCCGCGCAGAGGGAGCTGCACGCTGACGGGCACGCTGCCAGAAGCGTTTGTGCCTCTTCCTCCCTGATATCATCTTACAGACTCTGCCTTATGACGGTAGCACGTGTGGCGATGTACAGTCAACCACAAAATCTTACGGAACGCCACACCTCACAACGCAGCCTAGTATTCGCGTTTACAGCCTCGACCTGCAGTATAAGTGAACACCACTGCCATGTTCGGTTTTACTGACTACTGCTCCACGCTGCTCGGAAATGGAACGTTTCCTTAGATCCCGTGGTCTGTAAACTTTTGTGGTTGACTGTACACAATGCGCGCACCTTACGCCCTCTTTTCCTGCTTCCTCCCGCTGATCAGCAGCGCGACCAGCTGCGGTCGCAGCATGCACGGAAACCACTTTGCGCCAAGATTACCTCGCATGCGCAGGTTTCACCTGCAAAATCCGTCCCTCTTTCAAAGCTTATTTCGCGCCTGCTCATACATTTATTGTGGGGACGATGAAGGAAGGTGCCAAGTTTATCTAGTCTTTTATGTAACACCAGTATTGCGCCGCTCGCTCCCACCGCGGTAGCCTATAAAATCTTTTATTGGGAACCGGTGTTGATGCAGTCGCGAGGTAACCGTGTTCTAAGCGCAGATCCGATAGCTAAGCGATATTTATGTTCACGTCTTACAGCTGCTTGAGTGTGGGAGAAATACTGAGCACGGTTTGCTGCCAAATAATAAAGTAAATCTATGTTTTTAACTTAGAATGGAAGAGCTAGATATAATTTTGTTCTCGTGCTTACCTCTCTGTGTCTGCCTTCTTCTTATTTTGATGAAGAATAGTAATTGTAAATAGATATCGTAAAGAAAGAGCTGGATGTTATATTCCATAGGTTGCACAAGCGCGTTTTACGATGCTCCATAACACACTGGGAGATCTGGTAAACAGCCACCCATGGCGGAAACGCACAATTTGGGGAAAATAGAAGCCAAGCGTTACAGAGAGTAATGCTGTAATGGCGAGGCCCGAAGACCCACGAAGATATGCGAAAATCTGTGTTCGCGCTCTTGCATGCACCTTTTGCGCCATAGACAGACAGCAACAGTTGGTGCCTGAGCCAAAACCATTGCACGCGCCACTGCGGAAACGTGTATTTTACCCAGAGCCAGCTTTAGCCGGAGCCGGCCACACTCGCCAACGTCACGACTCGACGCACAGCAGGGAAACCGTGGAGCCGAGGTAGCTCTCTGCAACTTCGGTGCTTCGCGCGACATTTGAAATAAATCTATTTAAACTCAGCTACAGCGTTTCGCGTTTGGCAGAAAATTAAAAAAAAGGCGCGATTGCACAAGAAAATAAGCGTAGCTTGCGTAAACTTGCTACTCTTCTTTGAAGACATGCACTTCTTTGAAGGCGTGCACTGGTTTTAGCATGTCTGTGTAAGGTTTGCAGAAAATGCGCCTATAGTACGTGAGGTGAAGGCACTGTTCGCTAGGCAGGCAGATCGAAGCCTTGCACGCATACGACACAATGTTTTAACGGGGCTACCCGACAATATCAGAGCGAAGAGAAAGTGAGAGAGCATGTGTTGCGGTAGGAGTACGATTCACCCGTTTTCTGGCACTTCACCTATTGCACGCAACATCTGGACGGTTTTGAGCTTTTTGTGAAAAAAAATACAAAGTTACAGGCCATAAAATGGGGCGATTTCAATAATACAGAATCACACATCGCTGCAATCAGCGCAGGGCGGCGGCTACACACTTTTGGCAAGTTTGTATGGCCGATAAAATGACCGGCCTTGATTGAATTTTCGCAATGTCAATTCTTAGAGCTCTTACGGCAAGGTGCGTTTCTAGAACTATCGATGCGTCCTCTACGGCCGTCTTCAACATTGTCACTTGAAGTTTCTCACATCCTTGCAACGAAAGAATATTGCCGACTGAAGAGTTGTGTTAACTAGTGCATTATGATGCACAAAAATCAACGAAATAAATAAAAGGAAATCAAGAATATTCAGAGCCCTTACACTACTGTGAAGATGGAATCCAGCGAAGCTGTGGCTGTGGTGGGTCTGCTATAGTGAGTCTGCTATATTATCATTATTGAGCGTCTTCGGCATGTTCGTCAAAGAGCAAGGGCACCGGCGTCTTGTTTTCGCCCGACGCGATGGCGAAGTAGTGCGCTTGCTGCGCCAAGTCCGCCCCATCAGTCATAGAATAGCGTATATATATGAGCCACATCGTTCATAGCCGCGGCACTCTGTACGGCATCGTCAGGATCCTGGAAGATGTGGTTAAACGAGCGTCCGTCCCATAGCGAGTCCAAAGGGCAACTGCTGATAACAGCGCTAGCGCGATCTCTACGTCACGAGACAAAGGGGCACAACGATTGGTGGGACGAGCCGCCGCCGAGTATCGCGACACTTGTGGTAGAGGCATCAGCGGTGGCGAGGGGTATAACAATGAGCCATCTGTCGTCCGTTTTGACACCTGTCAGGCGCGAAACCGCCGCGCACATGGAGCCGAATATCGTTGTTCTACGCCTCGTTTTGTCCGCGGACGCGATCCGCCAGAACCTAGCCATATACAGCTTCGCTGCAAATTCCCGTCTCCTGCCTCGTTTCCACTGCGTTTGTTACCCGCCGCGATAGCCGCGCGGACGTGTTGTTGCGCTGCTGAGCTAGATGTAGAGAGTTCGATCCCGGCCGTGACGGTTGCATTTCAATGTAGTTGAAAAGCAAAAAAGAGAGGAAAAAATGTTCGCGTACTTAAATTGATGCAAGTTTGGTGCAAAACCACAGGTGGTCCAAATTAATCGGAAGTCCCGCACTACGGCTTGCTTCATAACCAGATTGTGGTTTGAACGCGTGAAACCCTAGCATTTAATTTAAGGAAAGGCAGTTTGTTATTGTTGTAACAGAAAACCAAATGCATTAATGTAGCAATAAAGAGTTTTCGCTGTGCGTGATACGTCATATGCTAGGCCCTCTGCGCATGCACTGCCTCTCCGCGGCACCGCGGTCGACATGCCGAGGAATCGACACGTTTTAGCATGCTTCATCGCGCACTGTGCTGGAGCGTACAGTGAAATTAATGATCTAACGAAGAATGAAGCTCTCAGAGTGTTCTGGCATCGCCATTGCATCAAGAACGCTAATGCTTTGGTGGCTGCGCTGGTCTGGATACTGCTATGTTCGTTACGCAATTCCGGTAAGTTGTCGCGGTAGTCAGCGGTACAAGATGCGAGTGCAGAATTAAAAAGTCGCAGTTTCGCCCGAAAAGCGAAGCATTGATTGTCATAGCAAATTAGTGGACAGCTATACAAAGCAAGGGCAGTTGTTTTATCTGCCGTGCAAACTTGTAAATATAGGCACACTAGCTAAATTAACAAGCGCAGCGTCATGCGTGCACAAGCAAACATGAACGCATCTCACTCGATGACCGCGGGAACTGGCTGTCAAAACGCTGAAGCGAGTCAGCGCAGCAGCAGTAGCGAGCGAATTGAGCTGCGTGTTGGCGCTCGCATCAACGCGATCTTAGCCGCAAAAACACAGGGAGGGCGGACTGTGCCCCCGCCGGTGATGGCTTTCAAGATAAAGCCGTGCGGGCGGGAGCACGCGGCGCAGAACGCCCCCCCCCCCCCCCCCCCTCTCCCACCGAAGCCTTCCGGCGCTGCAGTAAGGCCCTGCCCCTCCACCTGCCTACCCTCCCTCCGGAGCGTTGTGCGCGACTGGAAGACTGCGCTTCCTTCCCGCTTACCGCCCGTGTGCGTGCTAGCCGCGATTGCCGGCTCACCGTCGCATGCTTTCACCCGCACATACAGCGTATGGTGCGCGGCGACGATTTTATCGACCGTGGACTTTACACGAAACCTCACGGCGATGGCGACGGCGGAATTTCGCCTAGAGTGTTCATATAATTGCTATCGCAATAAAATTAAATTTGGGAACTTGATGGCACACTGTAATGGGGTCTCCGGATTAATTTTGACCACCTGGGGCTCTTTCATCATCATCAGCCTATATTTATGCCCACTGGAGGACGAAGGCCTCTCCCTGCGATCTCCAATTACCCCTGTCTTGCACTATCTGATTCCAACTTGCGCCTGCAAATTTCCTAACTTCATCACCTCACCTAGTTTTCTGCCGTCCTCGACTACGCTTACCTTCGCGCCGGCGTTCTTGAACGGGCCCCCAATGCGCGGGGCACTGCCGTTCTTGCATTTCGCCCCCATCGAAATACGGCCGCCGCGGCCGGGATTTGATCACGCGACTTCGGGCTCAGCAACGCCACGCGAAAGCCGCTACGCCACCACGGTGGGCGCGCATGCAAGTGGGCTGTAACGTTTGACGCCGCATGCAAAGCTAAAACTCTCCAATAACCTAAAGCGCTTACTGCTGCTTCGATCTTGCGCATTCTTGTTCTCGCAGAAAAGGCTCTCACTGTGATACACGTTTCTGTCACAAATGGCGGAATGGCGGTCCTCAGTGTCGTATGCGTCCCTTTGTTGATATCAAGTTACCGCTTTTTTTTCCGCTGTCCTAAGTTATTGCTAAGGTTGTAGCACACACATATATCTGTTATAGACGGACGGCCTGTTGGCACAGAGGGCTTGAAGCAAAGTCTAATGTAGAGGCCATTGTTTCGATTTGTACAGATCGTCGGATTGAGTACGGGAGGCCTGCACGCTCTGCACTTCACGTACGCCTTCTACAAGATGTACATCGAGCCTAGCGGCTACGGCTGGTTCTGAGAACTTCGCTCCCTCAGCCGGAAAGCCGAAGGTCGAGAAAAAAAAACAGGCCGGCGATATAAAAAATTAATGCGTTCGTGTGTATTCATTTCAGCGTATTTTTGCGTATAGGTGCTTGCCGAAATTGAAAGCTGGATGGAGCCGCTGTAACACTGACCTTAATTACTCTCATTCATTGAAAAATAAACGAAGCCTCGAAGTCGCGGCGTCTGCGGTTGAACCTGGTCTTGTAGTCAAGGGTCAACACATGAGTGAAGACAAGAACACACAAAAAAGACTCCTAGTGAACATGTGGGATTCGCAGCAGAACCAAATGTAGCTGCCGTCTGTTATACAATATATGTTGTAGGGATTCCGTAATGATCTTGCAATTATTCAATGGGAGACTTTTGGCCCCGCTCTGCTTGTGTACCAAAAGGCGGATACACTCGCAAACTTTCTTGCAACTCACAGAGGTATGCATGGCGGACCGCATAGGACATAGTGCACCGCAGAGAGAATGCAGTTGGCCATCACGCGCACTTCGCACTTCCCATCAACATAATCATCATCATCAACCAATTTCCTTATGTCCACTGCACGACAAAGGCCTCTCTCTGCGATATCCAATTGCCCCTGTCTTGCGGTAGCTGATTGCAACTTGCGCCTGCAAATTTCCTAACTTCATCACCCTATCTAGTTTTCTGCCGTCCTCGACTGCGCTTCCATTTCTTGGTACCCATTCTGTAACTCGAATGGTCCACCGGTTATCCATCCTACGCATTACATGGCCTGCCCAGCTCCATTTCTTGCGCTTAATGTCTACTAGAATATCGGCTATCCCCGTTTGTTCTCTGATTCACACCGCTCTCTTCCTTTCTCTTAACGTTAGGCCTAACATTTTTCGTTCCATCGCTCTTTGTGCGGTCCTTAACTTATTCTCGAGCTTCTTTGTTAACCTCCAAGTTTCTGCCCCATATGTTAGCAACGGTAGAATGCAATGATTGTACACTTTTCTTTTCAACGGCAGTGGTAAGCTCCCAGTCAGGATTTGGTAATGCCTGCCGTATGCACTCCAACCCAATCTTATTCTTCAGTAAATTTCCTTCACATGATCAGGGTCCCCTGTTCACATAGGATGCCATAACGCAAAGCTATTCCAAACTGTTTCTATGCCATTTCTGCAATTGGCCCTCTACGATGGGTGAAAATTTATTAGGGCGACCCCCATATCGCCTCTCTGTCACGTTAACAATTATTTTTTGCCCGAATAAACACAGACCTGAAAAAAACCCCTAAAACTTTCTAGAAATATACAAAAACAAGTAGAACCGACGACATTTCAGTTCCCGCTCTAAAATCCAATGGCACTGCTGTAACGACAGACGCTAAAAAGGTTGAAGTGTTTAATCTTTATTTTCAATCAGTGCTTTCGGAGAGACTAACGACTGACGCGACCACATCACTTCCTCCTAACGATGCCTTTGACCATTCTATGCCTGAAATAATCATCGATATACATGGTATCGACGGTCTTTTACGGGAATTGGACACCTATAAATCCATGGGTCCTGATAGAATTCCTTCCTATGTCCTAAAGAAATGTCACGGCATTATTACACAATATCTCTGTATTTTATTTAAAATCTCGTACAAGACTGGGTTGGTTCCACAGGACTAGAAACTCGATGTTGTTAATCCTATCTTTAAATCTGGAGACAAGAAACTGGTGGAAAATTACAGGCCTATATCCCTAACTTCATTATCCTGCAAAGTTTTTGAGCATATATTGTATAGTCAATTATTTAAATACATTGAGTCGATTATATTTTTCACTGCCTCACAGCATGGATTTCAAAACGGGTATTCTTGCAACACACAATTTATTGAATTCCAACACTTTATAGATAACTCCCTTGACAAGAACGAACATGTAGATGCACTATTCCTAGACTTTAAAAAAGCGTTTCGCACAGTATCTCCTCACTTACTAAATATTAAGTTAACGTCTTTGAACATACATAATAAAACCCAAAAGTGGATTTGTAATTATCTTAAAGGGACACTAAAGAGAAACAGGAAGTTCAGCTGGAATAAAAGAGGGACCTTCAGGAATGCATGCGGTTTTTGTTGGGTGCAAAAATATGAGTTATTAGCGGAGAAATTCGTAAACAAAGACCAAATATCTCTTCCTCAATTTCTCTCACCCCAGATTTGGCGCTGAAGCAGTGTCGTCACAGATTTCATTGCTCTCGGCGAATCAGAATGCGCCATGATACGTCACCGCTTGCGTAAACGGCCGAGGCACTGGATGCATCATGGCTGCATGCATGGTCGCTACGTTTGCGTTCGCCGCGATGGATACCGTTGCTGCAGCTAAACCTTGCAACGAAGAGCTCGCCAGGGAAGCAGGACTGCATTTCAGCGATATTCAGTGAAACGGAGCGCGAAATGATCCTCCGTGCTCGAGCGGTAGGTGTTTCCGCGTGCGATGGCGTTGAGCCGCCGGCCGCGCCGGCGGAGAGCTTCGTTTTCGTCGACGGAAGGCGAAGCGTCCGGTCCGCCAGGCGACGATGTTCCCGACAGAACAAGCGCAGAAAGTTGCGCACGCACTCGGTATGGTTATTTCGTGGCTTTATTTAATGACATTCAGCACTCACCGAGCCGCCAGTTTGCTGCTGCAGGGGCACCGGAAGGGGCTTTGATGAAGGCCGCATTGAGGGAACAGCTGCTCGAGAAAGGACTGGCCTCTGGGGCACGCCAAGATACTTTTCGAGGGCAGGATTATACACATAATCCGAGGGCGAGAAATGCAGAGAGCACACCATCGGTTTCTCTGGCTCTTTTGCCGTTTTATCATCGGCAGAGCACTGAGCCATTGCGAACGCCGGGGAGCCGGGGCTCACATGAAAGGACACAATCGAGTCAACACTGCCGCTGCCCCTGAGCAAGCACCTTGGGCCATTTATACAGCCCTCAACACTACACACACGAGGCATTTTCTGGCTGTTTCCCGCGAAGTCAACGTTTCTTGAGTCACGCAACACGCAACCAAACACCGTAGAGCGGAACAGGCGCGCGCGACGATGCATTGACCAAAAACGAAACTACGAAACTATCACAACCGGATGTATCGCCATGCCATTTTTTCTTATTTATTTAATTTTGTGCTAAACTTGTACTTCCTCGCTTGAAACGGTTTAAAAAGTGGCAAATGCTGTTTATGTACGTTTAAGGTGTATTTCATTTTGCGTTTTATTAACAGCGATAAATCGCTCTCGACCAATCGCGACCGGCCTGCATTTGTAATCTCCGACGTCAGAACGTGTAGTGCGGGAAATTCGAAGGGGCGTCAGCACCTATCCTTCAGTTTTTCGCTATTTTCTCGCCTATTAAACATCTGTTTGCAGTAAGAATGGTATGGCTGTGATCGTGAAAGGATAATCTACCATTTAAGCTGAACTTCCGGTTTTACTTTAGTGTCCTTAATGACCGTAAACAGTGTGTAGTTCTTAATGGGTGTAGTTCATCACACATAACCGTATCCTCAGGAGTGCCCCAGGGCAGCGTTCTGGGGCCACTATTATTCCTCATATATATTGTTACGGGACAATATTAATGACATTGTAGATGACATACAGTCCCCCATGAAACTCTTTGCAGATGACTGTGTTCTTTACACAAAAATTAATTTACCATCAGATGTAACAATCTTGCAGAGGGACCTTGATAGAATAGCAAATTGGTGTCTACGCTGGCGAATGAGTCTGAATATCAATAAAAGTAATCACGTCCGTTTTTCAAATAAAAAATTGGAACCTCAAACACAGTACAATGTTGAAAACACAACAATAAAAAGCGTCTCAGAGTGCAAGTACCTTGGGGTTTACTTCACACCAAAACTGAAATGGAACGCACACATTCAGCATTGAATATCTAAGGCAAGCAAACTGTTTTTTATTCGTAGAAATTTCAAATGAGCGTCCAAAGGTGTTAAAGGAACACTTTATTTTTTGTATGTAAGATCTATCCTCGAATATGCCTTTATGATTTGGGACCCATATCAGGACTATTTGATACAAGTAATAAAAAACTTCAAAATCAGGCTGCACGCTTCGTCTCCAACAGTTATAACCCGTTCGAAAGTGTCACTGAAATAAAAGCATTGCTGGGCTGGGAAACGTTAATCACCAGAAGAAAAAAAATTGAGACTCAAGTTCTTCCACCGAATATTCTATAATCAAACAGCCATTGATAGCCGCAACTACCTATCGGAGCCAACTTATGTGTCGAATCGACTCGACCACTCAAAGAAGGTGCGTGAATACAGCTGCAATACTAACCGTTTTGCTGAATAATTCTTTCCACATACAGTGAAAGACTGGAATTTGTTGCCGGAAGAATGTGTTTCAGTGTCTGATAGGCATGGCATGGCATCGCAAGAACTTTATTTTGGTCCAGAGAAACTAGGGCCCGACGGCAAAAGCCCCCAGGCTAAGTCGGTGGCTCCGCCCACGTAGGAACCGGTAGGCCAAAGGCTTTCCCGATGTCGGGAGCTCTCCGGACGGCCAGGAGTTGATCTTGGAGGACTTCGCTGGATATGCGTCGACTCCAGTCCTCCTCACTGTTGAAGTCCGAAGCCCTTTGGTTGGGGCACAGCCAGAACATATGATCAAATAGACACGGAGTGTGTCCACAACTTTTACATTCCGCGGGAAACTCCTGGTCAATTTTGTTAAGCACAAAAGGTGTTGATAAAGGGGCATTCCATTTTATCTCGAGTTAATTTTGTATAGGATGCAGTGATCTGCAAACATTCGCACTGTTGCATCTTTGTGTATGTGTTTTGTATGTATGTCCTGTGCATGTATTGTGTGTATGTGAACTTTGTTGTCCCTGCAGTTTCTTTCTACATTCTTTGTTCAATACTTTTTTTCGAACATATTTATGAGTGAAAAGAAGTACAATAAATAAGGTTACGTAAACTTGAGGTCAGGAGATTGAAATAAAGACAGATTGGAAAATAGTTTTATGTTATAGGTCCTGTAGTTCCCGCAAGACATAAGGTGGCCTAATGCAGAACAATGCAGAATTTCTTGGCAGTCGATGACCCTGTACAGTCTCCCGCATTTTTATTTATATCGCGCGAGAACACCACAATATGGCCGTGCGTCGTCCTGGAGGAAACGTGCATTAGACAACTCTTGCACAGGAGAGTACTTAGTGCAATTGAGGGTACTTCTGCCGGTCTCGCTGATTATCGTTGCTTAAAGGCGCTAAAATGACGCGTAATGGACGCTTGTGCGATATACTTAAAGTGCAAAAGGCTGTATGTTGTTTCGATTTTTCCTGGGAGCATTGTTCACCGACTAATTACTGTTGCAATGTTATCGCTTGGCGCAAAACGCGCCTTTCTTTTTCTTAACTGTTTTCAAGGACAATGGTGATGTTGGTTAGACGGTGGCGGCTACTTCTCTTCACTCATAAATATGTTCGAATAAAAGTATTGAACAAAGAATGTAGAAAGAAACTGCAGGGACAACAGTTCTCAAATACACACAATACATGCACAGGACATACATACAAAACACATACACAAAGATGCAACAGTGCGAATGTTTGCAGATGACTGCATCCTATACAAAAATAACTCGAGATAAAATGGAATGCCACTTTATCAAACATAGCAACAAGGATTGTCAGATGACACCTAATCTAGAAAAGACAGTATGCATGACTGTACCAAGAAAGAAAGCGCAACTTACCATTGAATAAAAAATTAGAGATACTAAGCTAGGTAGAATACAAGAGTATAAGTATTTAGGTGAAATTCTGACCTCTCATTTAAAATGGTACTCGCACGTGACTCACATGGCATCTAAAGCGCTATCACCTTTTTTTCTCTGAAACGCTCTCGAAAGTCAGCATCTCAACAAACCAATCATTTAGCTTATGCAAGCCTCCGGCGTTCGTTTCTTGAATGTGGCTATCTTGGTCTTCTTATAAAAAGAATTATATTGCGATGTTAGAAAATGTACAGACGAAAGACACAAGATTTATACTTAATGCACCCAATTCCACTCTTCCACTGAATTCTAGAAAAAAAAATCTGGTTTAACTACAACCAGTGAGAGAGTAAAATATTTGCGACTAAAATTCATGTTGTCATTTTTAAATAATGCCTGACAAATCGACAGTAGTCGCTATTCGAGATAGTCGATAGACTAAAGAAGACTAAAAGAAGTTTTCGAGATAACCATTAGACTAAAGAATACAGATTTAATAGCGATAAGTTCAGGTATTTTTTTTTTCCGAGTGCAGTCAGAATGAAAAGTGCTTCCCAACGACATTGAGGACAGCCCGTCAGCCGAAAATTTCCTCTGTAACCTATCAGATTTCATATGCTGCCCTGAAATTTATGGTTGTAAAATAACGTTAACGGGTACTTCCTCTTCTATGTTCCGGTAACGTTACTTTGTTGCAAGTGCCATTTACCTTTTTGTAATGAATGAAAGTTTTTAATTTTTTTGTTTGCTTTTGTTCTTACTGTGTTTCTGTACTCCCGCGGTTGGTTGCATAATGCTACATCGTTTTCAGTAATGATTATGTAGAATTTTTTAGTGCCTGACGTTTTCTACCTGGGACTCACTGCTGTATGTTCTGAAGTTCTCACTTAATTTCATAGCACTTGAGCAACCTTTGTTATCTTGAATTGTGACCTGCATGTATTTTTGTGAACCTGTATTCTTAAATAGTGACTTATTTACTGCTGCAGCGTTCAACAAAGGCAGTTGCAATATAAATAAGTAAATAAATAAATAATAAATAAATACATAAATAGAAATTGTTCCTGAACTGTTCAGAAGCATGCGAGTGCTAATGTTGACATGCACACGGCAATCCTTTTACGTGGAAAACGCAGAGTACACAAAGATACACAGAACCAAGGAATACGATAACAAGAGTGTTGAAAAAATTATTCACTTGCAACGTCATGATCAAAGCTGCAACGATACGATTTTGTAGCTTTGTGATATTTCCGATACCTCAAGAAACTGCAGTAATCACGTGCTGCACTGTTTTGCAAGTTTTCTGATGCCATGCACCCAGCATTTCATCTAGCAATATTAGCCTCCTATCCAGAGCATGTATCTTCGCAAAACGCCTCTTACGGCAAGTACCATCACTTTCTCAGTGTAAGACAGCATGTTCTATGCCTTCTTCAGCCTCCCCACAAGAGCACACACCACTTTCGTTTTTTTTTTTATATCCTGCACACGAAGCATTTAGTACAAGCTGCGCCTATCCGAAGTCTGTGAATTTTCGTTTCAATTGAGCGGCTGCTTTTTATAAATATGGATAATTGCGTGTTAGGGCCTATCGCACATAATCTGGAACTTTCGGCACTGTTTGTGGACTAAGTTTCTTTGGACATCCGACTATGGAGTTTTGCTTAAAAGACCATGCGCACCACTCACCGCTAGGTGTATTTGCGATAGCATTCCATTTTGGTGAGCTGCGCCCCCATATCATCAGTGACGTTCCCTTTAATTGCGCAATTACTTTCAATGCAGTGAAATAAGATATCAATAAGAAGATCCTTTGCTGTAACGCATATCATAATACCCTTTTGTGTCTCGCATATCGCTGTACTTTCACCAAGCTGATTTCCACTGTGCACAGTAGTGAATCTTGCAGTCGCTCAGAATTGCCCGTCGAAAAGATCATTCGGAAGGATGGTTTGCAGGGTGAGCTTGAGGCTGCTGTGCTCGTCTTCCTTACCTTTGTATGAAGCCTTATGTTTTGCGCTGCTCGCTTCAAGAAACGATCGCGAATGTGTACATAAGAAGCGTAATGCGGAAAGTGCAGTATAGAGCTCTGCCGTCGTAGATGCTGTAAAGTGACGCCGTCTAAATGTCCTTGGTTCTTGATATGCCGGTATAAAGAACGCCGATGTAGAGCTTCCATTCTTACACGAACCACCTGCGTCGATTTAAATACGATCTCTGTATGTAATGTAGAGGTGTGAAAATACGGTTTGATTGCAATGCCTGGCATGTCGCACTTACAAGTTAGACCGGGAATGGAAGTGACAATTTTTGGAATTGGTATTAGCCATGGAGGATGAGGCACGTTCATGGGCCAGTATTCATGAACAGGCAGAAGGTTCCTGCTCTGTGCTAGTGCCTCTTGCAAGCGGGCCTCGTATTAACATTTAATTGCTTGACAAAGTGGATGATTGGCACGTTGAATTGCCAAACGAAAACAGAGGCGACATGTTTCCAAAAATCTTAGTGCCTGAAAAGATGGATGGCGAGACTAGGCAATAACCAACGCTCTGACAGATGCCCTGGATACTTACTTTAAGGTATATCTAGAGGCTTTTGACGAGCCGTCATTGAAGAGTGTCTTCCAAAGTACATGGTAACCCTTAAAGTATCAGAGAACTGCTAATTGCGCAGTGAACGCGTATTAAGGATGATGCTGTCCTACCTCATTTGATTCCATCAAAGCGACGAAGAACGCTGATAAGACAAATAACTTTCTCCTCTAGTGATTTTACCTGCGAAGCCCATGACAACCACCTGTCAAGAACGACGCCCAGAGACTAGTGCTGCCACAGACGCATCAAGCGCCGAGAGTCTAGCTCTTACCAAAAATTTTCAGGCATTTTCTGGTAAAAGGAAGAACATCACTTACGAACAACACTACATTAATTGAGAGTACTGTGGCCAGGTGTACAGCCACCCAAATCTTTAACTAACGTGCGCGAGCGGCGACTTGCTGTGCGCCAGCACTTTAAATTAGGAACAAACTAACAAATGACTATACTATCTTTACGAGCTTTATGGGCATGTGTTAAGCTCGTCCGTTTCGGAAGTTCGTTCCATCGTAATGCACTGGAAAGCAGAAAAAAACGCACTTACATAAGCTAGCTAAAGATTTGGCCGGTTATACATATGCTCAAGTCATCTGCGTAAAGAAACTAGTGCAAATACGTATCCAAGACATTGGGCAACTGAGCCATTACATACTTAAAAAGAAAGGGGCAGGGTACACTTCCTTGAGGAACACGTTGGCTCACTTGATGTTCCTTGACTGTACAATGATCTGTTTGTATAAATATTTCCTGTCCCTTAAGAACTGTGCGATTCGTATCAGTGTTTGACCTGTTAGGCATAATTGAACCAATAAATAAAGCACGTACAGGTGGCCCATTGTGTCAAATGCCCCGCTTAGTGTCTAGAAGAAACACAGCAACAATGATCCAACAGCAGCTTCGAACATCTTCTACATTTGTCAGAAAATCCTCCATAATACATCGGTGCCTGCGGAAGCCTACCATGTTTTCAGGTAGCACTCCGGTCCATTCTGACAATCACTGCAGTCTAGCATCGATAATCTTCTCCATTAGTTTATACAGGTAGCTGGAAGCCTCACAGGTAGAAATATAGCGAAGACTTGCCAGGTCTAAGTACAGGAAGCGCACGTGCAATCTTCCAGGATATAGGAAGGCATTCTGCTCTCCAGAGGTAATTAAGTATTTTCAATCAAATATTGCGGCCCACAGGAGCATTGTTTCTGAAAACAACATAAGTAACCATGTCAGGTCGGGCTGCAGTCTTCTGACGACAAGGTGTAAGTGCGTTTTTAAGTTCACCCATCGGAAATGGTTGGTCTAATTCGAGATGTTGCCACTGGTGAAACAGTTTACTGCTATGTAAACTGCTGTGCAGAATTATTCAGGTCTCTTCGATGCTGTCGCAGGGCGTCTAACTAGTTTCCAAAACTCGTCTGCAATGTCTGTTTCGTATACATTCTGAGCTAAAGCTAGGGCTCTTAATCCTTTTTACTGTGCACTGAGTAGGCAACGCTGAACGTTCCATAATTTTCGATCAGGTGTTGTAGGCGTAAGTAAAGAGCAGAATTCCTGCCATCACTTTGTGCCTAGATTTTGCAGCTGCCGAAGCATACGATAATGAGTTTCTTGAGAGTTTCGGTAATCCTCGAGGAGACCTGCGCTTCTATATTTCCTGTCAGCTCCTCTTCACATGGTTTTAAGTCACTCGTATTCTGAATGTACATCAGCGGCGCGCGCCTTTCAGAAATTTTGGTAAGCTATGAACAGCCGTATATCTTGTCTTGTATGAGCGATAAAAGGCTACCTGTGTCGTGACCACTTAAGCTTGATTAGTAATATGTTCCGTAATGTCTGCCAACTTGTTAACGGTGCAGTCTGCCGATGAGACAAAAATCAGAGGCGAGGATGTCATGCTAGGGTATGAAAGTCATGACTACCTCTTGTTGGTATATCTGTTCTGCAATGTGCTCCACTTACAAGGTCCTTAAAGTGCGAGGTCTAAGCAGCTGCAGTAAATGCTATCCTTTAGGAGTGTCACTGACTCATCGTTCAACAGACATAAACCTCTCTTCTGAAATGCTTTTCGCAGCAAATTTCCACGGCTGTCCCAGTGCGCGCTTCCCCTCATGACACTGTGTACATTAAAATTGCCACAAATTATTACAGCGTTGCTGTGCACCTGAACGAGCCTCATTACTGTGAAAAGTGAAGCACTCGCCGGTGGTTAGATATAAACAGTTATTACAGTGAGATTTACGTAACTGAATTCAACTTTACATGCTACGTACTCTGGAAAATCTGTCGTTGATGCTCTTAGTAATGCTGACGACAAGACTCTTCGCACACAAATTATCGTTATGCTCAGCCCTGCCGCTCGAGAAGACGTATAAACAACGTAGTTGGCTATTGGAAAAGCGTTATCAACTCCTGCCTCGGTGACACACAACGCAGGAAGAAGGACTGAACCATGCTTTTTCTGAAATACGCGCTCTTGGAGTGAAGGCTATTCACCTTTTATTCGTAGATGGCTACATTTTGGTAACAGTTATTCTGGTAGAGACTGCGGAAGAACTGATGCGGCGTTTGTAGCGGCACGTTTTCCGTCGGCAAGACGGCCTTCACCTCCTGGAGATTGTTGGCTTGTGGTAGTGACAAGTATTGCTCTTAGAGCCAAATGCAGCATAGGTATTACTAGTTGGAGCACAGACGCAGAAGAATTTCATTCTGGCGTTATACTTATTGCTTGTAATGCCCTCATATTGTGACATCTCGTTGTTCTTTTGACGTCAAGGTCCCTCCCGTAGCTCCTGTCGACTATCTTGTTGGCTCGTCAGTGCCTCCGAACTTCTTTGTCGGTCGTATGATTCCCGTAAAATATCCGCATAAGTGGTAGATGGCTCCTGCTGTTTAGGTGGCTGTGGCTCCGGGGGCCGCGGTGGGTTCACCGTATTCATGTGTGGCTCAGACGCGCCGCATTGTTGACTGCGTTCGTGGATAATTTCATGGTTATGGTGTAATGACGCTACTTTGTTCCGCAGACACCAAGGAAATTATGCTGCGTGTGGACGGTGCAATTTGACACACTTCGGCTGTCGCATAGTCTTTCAATTCTTGTAATGAAGGTTTTCCGCACATATCTTGAAGCACCGTGTCCCTCGGCAGTAATTTTGCCAAGTGGCTAAATCTCTGACAGTTATATCAGCGTCTAGCTGGGCCAGTGTACTCTTCGGCCAGATGGCTATTGAAGCCGAGGTCTGTCATAGCGAAAGTGCAGAATAACATTCTGAACCGGACTGCATTCTACTGTGCTGTCTTCCTGGCGAATGTAGCGGATCTGTCACTGAGCTGAAGTCACTCCTGCGTCCTTTAGGTACTTCTGTTAGATGTTCTTCTGTATACTCTAGAAGCGCATACTTTATTTTGCCCACTTTTCGCGTGTATGACTCCGAAATGAATGTCGTGAAAAATAAGCCTGCCTTCCTTACGCGTGCTAACAAATTCTTGGCTGAGGCAACGGAGCCTACAGAAACTGTAAAACATTTGTTGACTCAGAAAGAGTGTACATTCTCTTTAGCTGCTGCAACAGTTTCATAGGTGACGACATCAGTAGCAGACAGTGCAAAAGCGGCTACCATCCGTTCCATGGCTTAGGTGGGCCAGCCAGTCCCGGACATCCAGCACCTAAATCTGCGAGCCGCGAGGCGCCGCGCAGAGCGCATAGCACTGCGCACCTCTCGACCGGAACACTGGACAGCGTTCCGCCGTGTAGACGCCGTCTGCAGGCGTCATGCTCGGCGACGCCGAAATCAGAGCTGGCAGGGCATTTGCTGTTCCATCAACCGCTCTCCCAACGGACCACAAGCCTGGCGCCTCTTGACATCACTCCTGTTGGCGCCCCGTGCACATCGCCAGGTACTGTCCGTGGCGGTCCACATGGGCATCAGCTCGGGTAACCTGGCCGAGCTTCTGGCGGACCAGTTCGCGGCCAGACCCCAGCCCTGCAGGCACCGCCTCCAGAGGCAGCCGCCCTATCAATCCCATCCTCCTGCCATCACGCGGACTGGGTGGTTGCACAAATACAGGCACTGTGCAGCGAACCAACCCGCGTGTACGAGTTGAAGGCGGCACTCGATCAGACCAGGTGACGCAGTGCTCCGGGACCAGGCAGAATCACATTCCAAATGCTGCGCAACTTGGCTGATGCCGAGAAGGAGCGGCTCCTCGAGTGTTTCAACACCATCTGGGACAGCGGTGTCCTCCCGGAGAGCTGGCTGGTTGCAGTGGTGACACCAATCTTGAAATCCCGGAAACCTGCCATAGCCCTATCCTCATATAGGCCGGTGTCCCTCACTTCCGCCGCCTGCAAGGCGGTCGAAAGGGTGGCACTGGCACGCCTAGCGTGGATTGCGGCCCAACTCCAGCACTCCCCGGATGTGGTGGCCACCCTGTAGGATGCCAAAGCCACGGGGGACGTGGCAATGTTGTTGCTTCTGGACGTCAAGAGTGCCTTTGACGGACTTCCACACGCGGTAATCAAGGCCTGCCTAGACTGCCTCGGCCTGAGCGGCTGCCTCAGAAGCTTCATTTCCGCGTTCCTGACCGGCAGAACCTTCCGGGTGCGCGTTGGACAGGAACTCAGCGAGCCCAGGGATATCCCGACTGGCGTCCCACAGGGATCGGTGCTCAGCCCTTTCCTGTTCAACATGGCTCTCGCGGGCTTACCCGCATCTCTCCCGACGGACCCACGGTTGCCTGTTCGCTGCTCCATTTATGCCGACGACGTGGTACTCTGGACCGGGGGCCGAGCAAGTCCATGTCATCTATTCCGTGCTCGCTACAACAGGCACTAGATGCGGTGACCGCATTCCTTGGTAGCATAGGCCTCACCGTCTCCACAGCCAAGACCGAGGCCATGCTGATTCATCCACTGGCCTCAGCTCGACGCTACACAAAGCAGCTGAAGATTGCTGGCCGTGCCCTACCTTGGCAGCAAATGGCGAGCCCCAGGTAAGGTGTCACTTACCTGGGGCTCGCCATTGACCCCCGGCTCACGTGGATTCCTGCAGCCAAAGCCGCCACTACCAAGGTGCGCCGCGTGCAGGGAGCTGTCAGCAAGGTGCACAGCATGGCCGAGGCTGCAACACAAAGTGGGCGCTGCGGCTGAACCAGGCTGCAGCAACATCCGTGCTCTTGTATGCCCTTCCATTGGTCAGCCTCACACCGGCCCGGAGAGAGCAGCTGGAGGGTCTGCACAGAGGTGCTATTAGGAGCATACTGGGGCTCCCAAAGTATTCACTGGTCACTGCAACGCTGGCAGAGGCTGGTGAACGGCCGCTCTCGCTGAGGACACTTCAACGCGCCCTGGGGCACATTGACCGCCTTCATCGTGCTCCGGATTGTGGAGACCTGCTGGCTAGACTCCGCAGCCAGCGGTCCTCACGGATGGGAGGTCTGTGCCTGCTGCACGAACAGGTGATCGCGGACCCCCCTGTGACAATCGCGCTGCCTCCACCACACCATCGACCAGCGGACGTCCACATCTCGCTCAATAGCGCATAAACGACAGACACCAGCGGTAGCACTGCAACAGGCTGCAGCCTGCAAACTCCACGAGGATCTGGAAGGAAGTCTGCTGGTCTACACAGATGGATCAGTCCTGGCGAACGGATCGGCCGCTGCAGCATGCACGATCCCGGCTAGGGTGGTAAACAGACAATGTCGGATCCCCTTCGCCGTGAGCTCCACCGCGGCAGAACTAGCGGGGCTCCACCTAGCCGCCGATGTCCTGGCTGAGGACCCTCCTGGGCAACCGGTGGCAGTGATTTGCGGCTCGAAGCAAGCGCTCCAGAGCCTAATCAACCACCGCCGATCAGGGCTTACGGGGGCCCTGCTCAGCTCGAAGTTCTCGGCATTGGCTGCCGCAGGGGCCACCATCTCCTTTCATTGGCTGCCTTCCCATGTGGGAATAGTCGGTAATGAGGCAGCGGATACCCTCCCCAAAACCGCCCACCATTCTGAAGTGCCGCTCACGCGAGCAGTCGCTTCCTCGGATTTTTCAAAGCAGCGCCTGAAAAAACTGCTCACAGCCGTCCACCCGGACGCCAAAGTAGCAAATGGCAACGGTCCCAGGCCACTTACAGAGTGTGGCCTTAATAGAAGGGAACGCGCAACGTTGCTTCGATTGCGCACGGGCTGTGTCTGGACGGCGGCGCGACTGCACGCCAAGGGACGCTCCACTTCCCCGGCCGTGCGAACGTTGCGGCGACCCCGAGACCCTCGAGCACCTTCTCTGTGCTTGCCCAGCGCTCAAGGGTCATCACTGCCTATAGGCAACAGGGTCTACCTGCTGCGACAACCAGCGACATCCTGTTCCCGTCGCCTCCCCACCTCTGAGCTCTCCATAGCCTTTTGGAGTTTGTGGAATTTAATGGAATCACCGCCCATCGCTAAGCGCTCGCCCCCAGCAGGCCACCGCCTCCATCACCAGCCTCCTCCATGATGGGACGAGACTCTTGCTGGTTTTCCTTCTCTTCCCTTCCTTTTAACATCTTTATATCCTTTTTCCCCTTCCCCTGACGCTGCGCCGTGCTCCCTATTGGGCAGCAGAAATAAGCGTCATTTTCTTCTTCAATAAAATCACTACTACTACTAGGTGTCGACATCTGGGGTCACTTTCAACAAGTTGTTCTTTTCCATTCAAAGGGAGAAAGACCACAGCCATTCCTTTGAGGTCACACACGTGAAAACCTTCCACGCAAGTGAGTATGTAGATGTTTGCTTATTGAAGGGGTCATCATCATTCCCATCACCTTTTTCGCCGAACTGGCCTCATCCGACATGCTACTGGCTTTCCTCGTAGTGTGGGTGATCCAATGTAGGAACTCCGGATAGCTTCCAGCTGGGAAGAGTTAAAATTCTGGCAGGCACTGAAGCCATGCTGTGGCAATGGTGGCCTTTGCCACGCCTGTGAGTCCCGGCTGTTCACTTGACGGCGTGAAAACTTGTATGGTTCTGAATAGAATTACATTGACAAAGCACAGCGAGCGCGCAACGTTAGCCTAGCACTTCGTTGTATTCATGAATTGGAACTTTCTTGAATGCTGTCACCGATTTTACAGCGAAAGGTTCTCTTCTAATCAGATTGTGTGTGCTAAGCGAATGGTGGTGTACATATAACTATAGCGTATTTATATAAAAACGTTGTGAGGCGAGAAGGTGGTAAACACTTCCGACGCAGCTCGACGAGTGTCCCTTTCTGAACTTATGGAAAACCTCCGAGCCGCCCCCAGAGGCACCGGCTACAGTCACCAATGCCGCGCGCGTTCGGTGCGAATGCGGGCAAAGAGCCGACAGCGTCGACGACAGTTGTGCGCGTTGCTGGTGCTGCTGCATGTCCAAGTTTATACAGCTGATAAAACTACTATCCTTTCTCCGTACAGCTCTCTACTAACTTGCTATCGTAATTGATGCTTCGCCTTTCGGGTGAAACTGCTACATTCTTGGTTTCAATTATACCTTATCGCTTATAAAGCTGTCAGTCCATTTGTACTATTATAACGATTAAATGGCATAACTTCGCATATTATGCAGTTTTGTGTAGATACAATGCATTACCATATTCGTGTGACGGACAGATTTTTGCTGGGATACTCGCCAAAGGATGCTTACCGATTAGAATGTGGATATAATACAAACAGGGGAAAAATTGGCTGTGGCTTAACTCAGTTATGCCTAGGTGTGCATAGCGAGATGTACGGTTAATGTTATTGTTTAGCTTGGTGTTTCATTCCGTCGTTGATCCGCGGCCCTGGCACGCGATGCCGAACTAGGCGACGAACCATCCTCATCTGAATGCACTCGCCTGGCCGCTTCGTACTTACGACGCTTCTCGAGGCGTGCGGCTCGTTCTTCTTCCGTCTCCTCGGCTCGCTGCCTCCTCTTGGATTCGTTCCGACGACGAAGGCAGGCTTCTTTTATTCTCTCCGACTCACTTTCCATGTCTGCCGACGAATCCTACCGAGCCGCCCCTTCTATATATACGATGCAACGCCGGCAACGCCGATGTAACGCCGGCGGTTGCTAGGCAACGGCTCAGCTCGCGGTTTCACCGGCTCCTCCTCTGACGCCATGCCAGATGGCGCGGCGAGCGGCGCTGCCAGCTGCGGCGGTTGCTAGGCAATGGCTCAGCTCTAGGTGCGGCCACCAACCACGGCGAAACGGCCAGAATGCGGCCAATGTAGCTGTCGCTACAAAAATTAGGGGCAGCTTCACACTACTGGTGAAGACTAGGCAAACAGCGAAGCTGGCGACCCCACTTAGCTTTATCTCGGTTCGGCCAAGTTTTTGCGAGGTTATGCTTCGAGACTCGGCCACGTTCTGTGCAAGGTCACCCCGGAATCATCGACAGCTTAAGGAGCAATGAACACTTGGTCATAAAACTTTCTGGATGCTGAAACGCTTTTGCTCGGTTTCGCTAGGCGAAACGAGACGATGGTGACGTAACGACTCTCGAAGGAGACGCGGCTGCGTGCACATGTCTAGGCAGGTGGGCGAATCTTGGCGAAGGCCTAGTGAAGTGGCGTGGAGTCTTGGGAAGCCATGCACAGCTGGCACATATGTTGCTAGGCAACGCAGGTGACGTCATCGTTCAGCGAGGTTTTGTTCGCGATAAAGACTGACGGTCCGCTTAAACAGCTCTGCTGTTAAAGCATGGCTGATAGCAGCAGCGGCAGCAAGATCAGAAAGGGTACAAAAAAAATTCTTACATAGCTTCACGTTGCAGCTATGAGTCTTATTACCAGTTACTTTTAGAAGACAGTGCGAAAAAGAGCAGTTCACCTGACTAAAAATACACTTGGTACCAGCCGTCAAGAGTCAGGTGCACCAAAACAACTAAAGCATTAAAACATTGCCGCTGGCTGGCACGAGTACGGCCCCATGACGGTGTGGGCATTTATTAGTTATTACAATTAGCATGAGTTAAGCCCTAAGCAATGGCTGATTACCCCGTAAGCGCGCCCTCCCCATTACGACGACATAATAGAAGTCAAATTCTACGCTGGAATGATGAGTGGCAATGCAGCCAGCTGTGGAACACGACGAAGACAACGAACGCGGGAGCAGTGGCACGAGCGCGTGCCGAGCGCGAGCACGAGCCGCTTGTTTACCGTGACTACGATGACTACGACGGACGCCGACAGCCCGAGCGCATAAGGTGCTTCGCACCTAAAAACAAGCCAGGAAGCAAGCAACAAAGAAATGAACAGTCTCTCTGTCATGAGTGGGGAAGTCATAAGTTTGACTACAAATTCATGCTTTTCGAAAAAATTTGTTGAGCGGATCAGTGCATCTAGATAAAAGATTTACTCTGAGCACCGAATTTGTCCACATGATTTCTTAGTTGGCAAGGCTGCCACAAATTCTGTAAGTTACATTGAAAAATATAATTCAGCAAGGCTGTCCCGGTACGGGGTGGGCTTGAAGCAACATGCATGCATTAAAAGGAGGACCTCAGTGGAAATATTAGAACTATTGTCAGCCTTAAATACGGGAAGCCCCAGAATGCTGGTGACTGTTGTGCGGCGTTTGATTTTGCCGGGATGAGCTTCGGAATATTCGTTCACTTTTCTGACAGTTGTGAGAAGCGTGTTCGTTTTATTGCAATAGCAATTATATGGACACTACACGGGCATTTTTGCCATCGCCGGAGCGCGCGCTATTCGCTCGCAGGGCATGGGGAGGAGGCCACAGAGATGGTAGGGGTGGGGGGTGCTTTGTGCTCTTGCGGCTGCTGCTGACCGAGCTTCCGTGTGGGCATCGTATCTTGAAAGCGATCTCATCTGTGGCCGAAGTGTGCGCCCACGGATTCCTCATCTTCAAAGCGATCTGGGAAGGGTACAAAGTGCAAAAGTGCATGCGCCGATTACCGGTAGCTTTGTATGCGCTGTGCTTTCAACGTTTAGTTCGCGTTGAAGCGAGACACGAGACAGCGCGAAGGTCAATTTGCCCGCTCCTGCTGGCGCGCTTTCCCAATCGTCTTAAACTTTCCACGGTCATCGAGCGAGATGTGTTCATGTTTAGCTGTGCGCGCGTGACACCGTGCTTGTTTATTTAGTTAATAAGTGAATATTTACAACTTTATACCGCTGATAAAATCACTATCCTTACCTCGTATACATAGCTTGCACTGACGTCACTTCCGCCAATGCTGGGTTAGGTTTCCGCCATACCGGAGCACCCGGAGCACCACCATATGGTACCACGCTGTTAGTCGTATGCGAATGGCACTGTTTTGCAATGGCTATTTGCGCAGTTGTTGGGTGTTGCAACCGCAGTAAAAGCAGCTCGAGGAAGGAGTCGGCAAACATGAACCTTTTTCGGCTCCCGAAGGTTGTGGAATGGCAAGACGAACGAACGAAAGCACTTAGCTCGAAGCGGCGCAGCCTGTGGCTTGCGCGTATCAAGTGTGCTGATCTCAAGGGCGATCTCCCAAACATTCGAGTGTGCGGCGCCCACTTCGTAACAGCTAAGCCTGCGCAATATTACATAATGCGCACTTAACGCCGCACTAGAATCACATTTGTTTGCATTTGTAGGAAGACCGTCCAAGCTCTGTGAAGAAACGAACCCGGACTGGGCGCCAACACTTTTGCTAGGCTACAAAGCAAAAAAGTTGTCGCAGTTTCACCTGAAAGGCGAAGCATCAATTGCGATAGCAAATTTGAAGAGAGCTATACGGAGTAATGATAGCAGCTTTATCAGCTGTATAAACTTGGACATGCAGCAGCACCGGCAACACGCAGAACTGTTGTCGACGCCGTCGGCGTTTTGCCCGCGTTCGCTCAAAATGCGTGCGGCGTTGGTGACTGTTGCCGGTGGTGGTAAGTGGTTCTTGAGGGAAAGGGAAAGGTTGGCGCTATCTTCTGCAGCCCTTGAGGGAGCACGGCTCAGCGCCAAGTTGCCGGAGCCTCTGATATAAATAGGCACTTGGTGCCGCAGCTAAATGTCGCCTCCCTTCCCTACCCCTCCCCCCTCCCCCACGGCCTTTCGCGCGTCGGAAGAAGGCACGTTTGCTCTACATATATGGTGATTGTAGAGGAGGAAAGAGACGCCTACTTCTGCAGCCCTTAAGGGAGCACAGCGCAGAACGCGCGTTTGTTCTCCGCCGTGCGTTCACTCCCCGTGAAAGCGCGCGTCCCTCGCGCCCTTTCACTCGCACATACAGCGTTCGGCGCGCGGCGACGATTTCATCTCCATGGACGTCATACGGAACCTCACGGCGACTGCGACGGCGACGCCGACGGCAGAAATATGCTTTTGAGTGTCCATATAATTGCTATCGCAATAATAATGAAGGCACTGCGCGCTACGAGCGTGCTGCAAGGCGATGGTTTAAACGAACGACTCCCGAGGTCGACGCGGTGACCGCTGCACCGGCAAGAGCTTTTGGAGTCGGCGCAACGCCACCCGAAAACCGCTACGATCGACGACGGTGACGACGACCGCACATACACAGACAGCCCGTTGAAAACTGTTGAAATCAAAACATACATGTAAACAATGCAGAAATATCGATCCAAATAAAGCATGGAAAGTACGCACATCATTATCCCAGCCACAAAACACTCGCGCAAGCTGCATAGCCTGTTTGAAAAATTTCAGACCCTAGCACATAAACTCCGCTTTTGCGTGATTGTTAAATGGACAGTATCAGTTCGTTTCTTCTCTGCACCAAGCTCCAATCTTGCGTGTCTCTTGCACGCACCACTGACTAACCAGGGAATGCCTCTGAATGTTATAAATAAAATGCGGCATGGAAAACGGGGGCTGCAGCCTACATCTCCTAGTAGGAGCACTTTTTCTCCTTGCAGCCGCTTCCAGTGTTTTCACCCAACCGCTTGTGAAGTAGTTGTGGGATTCAAGCGATTTATAAGCCTTCATTTCCTCCAGTGTCGCGAAGCTTGAAGAGAAAACTAGGCAGTTTACAATGCATCCGTGCGAGACCTCGGGGAAAGCGCTAACGTCCATCGTCGTATCCGGGATTGAACGCGGAGCGTCGAAGTGAGCGGACGCACTCGCATCGGCTCCGTCTTTTCCGAATGTTTCCGCGGGTATTTGTTCATATTGTGGCGCAGATTTGACATCATCGGATCTGTGAAGATGAGAGGATTCGGCGGATACCTGATTTCAAGGTGGGCCACCCATTTTTTGGACTTTATTGGAACTTTTGTGCTCACGCCACGCTGGCCGAGAGCTAGCGTCTGGTAGACCTAGCGCGGCGGGACGCGCGCGTCCGGCATGGCAGCAACGCAAGTCAAAGGGGAAACGCTCCTGGAGGAGGACTTTACTGAAGACCTGGGATGGCGGACAGTGTCCAGCCGAAAATCTAGAGCTACCACGAAGCCTGGATTGGGTGATGGTGGTGCACGAAGCGAGATGCCTGAACGAAGGGGCGCAGGTGAATGGCGCAAAGGCTTGGTAATCAAGAATCGCATTGTGAAGGCATCGCGCATGCCACCGATGCCAGAAGAGCCCATCAAAATAGTCATTCGTCCACGGGGTGGATTGAATTTGGAGAAAGTTAGCCCTCCAACGGTGGGCAGGGCTATCGTAGAGGCAGCAGGCCTCAGTACTGAGCAGACTAAGGAAGATGTTATCTGCCCTAACTTTATGCAAAATATCTTGGTGGCTAGTACACCAGAAAGGAACAACGCTGAACGATATGTGAGACTCAGGTCAATTAGAGTGGCGGACAAGGATTTTGAAGTGAGTGCGTACGAGACAGCCCCACACACTACGTGTAAAGGAGTCATTCGCAATGTGGACATTATGGATGGCCCTGCAGCACTTGAGCGGAACATTGTTAACGATCGCAATCCACTGGCTATGGCGGTCTTATACAGGATCTGTTATCATTGTTTTCGACGGGTTAAGAGTGCCCAATTTTGTCAGATATGGGCCAACCCGGGTCCGGTGTTACCTGTATCGAAAGCAGGTGGATGTATGCTATGTGTGTGGCAAGCTTGGACATCGGGCAGATGTATGTCCTGCGCCCGATTGTCTTCAGTGCCGAGGATGTGGGGCTCGGAACCCCGAAGAGGATCATAACTGTGTGCCTTGTTGCAAGCTTTGTGGCGGCCGACACCTGACGGCGGATAAACAATGCAGACAACGGTACCAGCTTCCCTACGTGGTGCGTGTTCGACGACAGGAAAGAGCCAGGGCGGAGCTAGCGACGGCGGCAGCCGAGGCATCGCAGCTGGCGAGCGCCCCCCAAGGAAGCCCCAGGAGGCGCTCGCGCTCTCGGAGCCGTTCAAGGTCGAAGCAGCGGCCCTCGTCTGGGACTCCAGCCACCGGGAGTCGCTCCGTGTCTAGGGAGGCGCGGGTGCGCTTTCGTGCAGCTGGTGGAGGCGGCGGCGCAGCCGGAGGCCAGACCACCTGGGCTGACAAGGCTAAGGGCGGCATCAGCACCGGCCAAGCGCGTGAGCAGACTCAGGAGCATATGTGTGGTAATAGGGATGAGGATAGGATTGCGGAATTGGAGAGAGAGAATCGTAGCTTAAAAGCAGCCGTTGACGGGCTTGTAAAAGAGATAGCTGAACTTAGGAGGGGCTTACCGTCCGGTAACAGCGGTAGCTTAAGACAGGCTAGCAAACATGATGACCGGGTTGAGGTACCGACGTCTGTGGAAGCTGCAGAAGGGAACATGGATGACGATGAGACGCCGGCTCCGAAAAAGAGGGCCCTCTCCTCGATGGTGCAGCCTCAGGGCAAGGTCCGTTCCGAGCTTAAAGAAATGATGGCGACATTGCAAGAAAGTGTAAATCAGGTCATTAGTAGACTGGAGCGGATAGAAGAGAAGGAAAATATCACGGATCAAAGATTATGCAAAATTGAAGTATACCTAAACGAGACGGTGGTCCCTGTTATGGAGCGGGAGAGCTCTCGGACGCTGGCCCAGCAGGGTAAGTCGTCGAGTGCAATGAAGCTCAAATTAAGTGAACCGACCTTACATAGCCAAGATGGCTCTGTTAAATAGTCAATTTTGTATTTGGCAGTGCAATTGTAGGGGGTTCAATCATAAGAAGGCGTCCCTGCAGCAGTTTGTTAGAAGCCATGGTGTGAAACCTCAGGTTATCATGTTACAGGAAACTCTAACGTCTAGCGTGACCTTAACGGGTTTCAAAGCAGAGGTTAAGGGTAATGATCAGGGCAGAGGACTCGTAACTCTCATTAATAGGAGGTTGGCGTATGTTAGGCATGATCTTCACATGGCGGACTGCAGGATTGAATATATTATGGTGGAGGTAATTTTAGGTCGGCAAGGGGCATGTCAGAGGAGCGTTTACCTGCTTAACCTGTACAGTAGCCCCCGGGACACGAAGCAGAGTTTCAAATCTCTCTTGACCAAGGCAGCCAATCTGGCTAAGGATGCGCCATTGCTTATTAGAGGAGACTTTAATGCACCCTATCATGTGTGGAAGTATGTTTATAGCACTACGAAAGGAGAGAGACTATGACTGCAGGCTCTAGACTTGAATTTATCTCTGATTACAGACCCTGCGTATCCCACTAGATGCGGCACGTCGACATGTAGAGATTCGACGCCGGATCTCACTTTTGTTCGGGGGGTGGTGGATTCGTCCTGGTCTAATTCTAACATAGATTTTGGTAGCGATCATTACATTCTTATGATTACTTTGGTAGTGGCTAATAAAAAGGAGCGCACATTCAGGGTAGTTGACTGGGATGCATTTAGGAAACGAAGAATGGAGCGAATCGAAGATAACAGGAGTGAGTTGACCTTGGAACAGTGGACTAGTCAGCTTAAAAGTGACGTTGAGGCGACCACTAAGGAGGTGAAGACCGATATTGACACAGAGCGAATGGATAGTCGCCTAGCGCATTTTTTGGAAGCGAAGCAGTCAATGTTAGTGAAATGGAAGGGTCAGAGGTTGAATAGAAGGCTCAGAAAGTGCATAGCAATGATTAATCGAGAAATTGAAGACCATTGTCGGGTACTGTGCAAGCAGCAATGGGATGAAGTATGTAATTCTATTGATGGTCTCATTAAAAGGGGAGATGGCTGGAGTTTGCTCAGACATTTACTAGATGAGACAAACACTAAATCTAATCAGAGGACGGTGATAGGTAAGCTGGTCCATCAGGCGTGTCGGGACTCCACGGAGGAGGAGTTGCTGAAGGTACTAGCTGACAGATACCTTCCGCTGGAGACTGTGCACGATACACCTGACGTGGTTTTGGAATATCGTGGGGATGAGAATAGCGATATGGATGAGGAATTTACTGAAAGTGATATAAGGGTGGCGCTGCAGGATCTCAATGGTCGATCGGCATCAGGGCCGGATGGCATCACGAATAAAATGTTACGGAATTTAGATGAGGGGTTCATTGAGTTCCTAACACGGGCGTTAAACAGCCGATGGAAGGAAGGCTCTTTCCCGGAAGAGTGGAAGCTTGCAACTACTGTTCTCATACCCAAACCGGGGAAAGTTATAGGGCTTGAAAATCTCAGACCCATTTCCCTGACATAGTGTTTGGGGAAAGGCGCTGAGCATGTTATTTTAAATAGGCTAACGCGCTATGTTGAGGGCAATGGGATATTTCCGCACTCGATGATAGGATTTCGGCCCGGCCTCTCGACTCAGGATGCTATGATCAGGATTAAGCATCAGCTACTTGATCGGCGGACAAGGGATACTAAGGTACTACTTGGACTTGATGTAGAAAAAGCTTTCGATTATATCCAACATTCTTTCATTCTACGGGTGCTATCGGACTTGAATCTGGGGCAGCGGCTTTTCCATTTTGTCAAGCCTTTCCTTAGGGGTAGAAGGACATGTCTTAGGTTAGGGGAGATCAAGTCGGAAGTCTTTAAATTGGGTTGCCGTGGTACGCCGCAGGGATCCGTACTATCGCCTATGTTATTCAATCTTGCGATGTCAAAGTTGGCGAATATGCTGGACACTGTCCAGGGTATTGGCTATACTATCTACGCGGATGACGTTACTATATGGAGTGTCGGTGGTAGTGACGGAGAGCTTGAGGCTAGGTTACAGGAGGTGGTAACACTTACGGAAGAGTATTTAGGTCTTATGGGGCTCAAGTGCTCCACTAAAAAGTCGGAGTTGTTGATCTTCATATCTAAGAAGCTGGGTCGTAGGCCGAAGGATTGGGTACCGGAAGTTGAGCCTTGCATTAGAATCCACACTAGGGATGGGTCGTTGATACCGAAAGTTGAGGCTATCAGGGTTCTGGGTTTGGTAGTGGAAGCGAATGGATCGAATAACAGAACCATTCAGCGTATTACCAAGAAGACGGAGGCGGCCATAAGACTTATCCGAAGGATCTCTAATAGGCATAGGGGTTTAGGCGAAGAGGGCGCGATGCGGCTAGTTCACGCATTTATTCTGTGTCATTTCTCGTATGTGGCAGCTATGCTAAATTGGAATAGGGGGGAGAAAGATAAGTTGGAAGCTTTAATTAGAAAAGCCGTTAAAGCAGCGCTGGGTCTGCCTGTGAGTACGTCAAACGATATGTTGTTGCGCCTGGGTTTGCATAATACTTTGGATGAAATTGCCGAGGCTCAGCGTACGGCACAGAGAGAGCGGTTGCTAGGTACACCAGCGGGTAGGCATATCTTAGAGTCAATCGGAGAATCGGTGGCTGTGTCGCGCGATGGGGCACGGCTACACGAGTTGAACGTTAACCTTCGGACCAATATCATGGTTCGTCCGTTTCCACGGAATGTGCACCCTGTGCACAATGTAGGGAGGCGGATGGCAAGAGCTAGGGCTTTGTTGCGAGAAGCAAAAGATCAGGAGGAGGAGTCTGCGTTCGTTGACGCGGCATGGATTAACGGGAAAGATGGTTATTCGGTGGTGGTGGTAGATGGAAAAGGGAGCGTTCGAAATGCCGCTTCCATTTATACAAAGGATCCGGGGGTTGCTGAGCAGGTGGCTATTGCTTTAGCACTACTTAATTCAGGAAGAGCTTCGGTGTTTAGTGACTCGCGATCTGCGATTAAAGCCTTCTCGAGGGGACTTGTTGCGGAACCTGCTTACAGATTGCTGCAGGGTAGGGATATCACTCCGCATACAGTTACTTGGTTTCCGGCGCACATGGGGTCAGTGGAGAGAGCCCCGCGTAACCTCAACGAGGTGGCGCACAGGGAGGCACGAGGATTAGTGTGCCATGCCCTCCCTGATGGGGCTGTATCTCCCGCTCCTGAGTTCAGGGACCAGATGTTAACCTACAACGAGATCTCCAAGCACTATTACTGATACCGCAGGGCATTCCCCCTGCCACATTCTAAATTAAATAGGCCACAGGCGGTTACATTGAGGCTTCTGCAGACACGGACGTACTCTAACCCGGTAGTCATGAATAAAATTAATCCGGACTGTGGGGTTTCAGTCTATCGCAGTAAGTGTGGGGGTTTGGTCGATTTAGAACACATGCTCTGGCGCTGCTCGGCGTTGGCCGGTGATGGTTCTCAAGGTGAACGGTGGTGGCAGCGCATGCTGCACAGTGAAGTGCTAGCGGACCAACTCGGGGCTGTCCAGAGGGCCCGTTTGGCGGCAGAGGGGCTCGGCCTCTCTGTCCCGACGTGGGAGCGGCCCGCATCAGTCCCAGACTGATTCCTCAGGACCCAAATAAAGTTCTTTATACCATATATATATCGTCGTATCCGCACTCAGTCGCAACGTGTACGGGTCCGCATCGTCGCACAGTTTCACTTTTTCTTGATATCGTGCACGCGCCGAACCGATCAGTCCTGCGTAAAATGACTCGTTAAACGCAGGCCTACTGTAAACGGGTGGCATTTCTCGCGAGGAGCGGTGAAATCCGCTTAGAAAACACAGTGAGACCGCATAAGCGCACGCGATCAGATGCGAAGGCGGCGCGCGCGGTGCTCCGGCATGGCGCGGACGCAGCGGCGCGGGCGGACGTGACGTCACGTGCAAGCCATGTATAGCTGTCTACTAATTTGCTATCGCAATCAATGCTTCACCTTTCGGGCAAAACTGCGACATTTACAGCGTAAGCTGTTATGGGCTCATTCTAGAGTGTACTAGAATATGGTCGAGATCGCGGGATCGAATCCCGGCCGCGGCGGCCGCATTTCGATGGAGGCGAAATGCAAAAACGCCCGTGTGCTTGCGTTGTAGTGCACGTTAAAGAACCCCTGGTGGTCAAAATTAATCCGGAGCCCTCCACTACGGCGTGCCTCATAATCAGAACTGGTTTTGGCACGTAAAACCCCAGAAAGAAGAAGAAGAAGAATATGGTCGAGTGGGACGAGCGGCTGGGGCGGCGCATGCTTTGCAGTGAGGCGCCCGACGTGAAAAAATACTGGGGCGGCGCTGCGGTCGAAGTGGATTGGGCCGCATCAAGGTCGCGCCGTTGGAAACTGCTGGCGATACTGCTCGGCAGGGTCATTCGTACAACTTCGCGCGCTGGTATTTGCGTTCAGACCAATCAAATGCGGTTCATAATTGCATATGACATGTAGTTATGCCTTAAGAATAAATTCCTTTTCTTTCTTTTATTTATTTATTTATTTTTTTATTATTTTCTAATGCCGCTCGATGATTGCGCATGCATTGCGGCCGCAGTGTCGGCTTTTATTCTACTATGTTATTTTTCGGTTCCCTTTGGAGAAAAAATACTTTTCTCGTTCTTCAAGCAGCATGTATCTCTCGTGTGTATTGTTACGCATATAGTTTTCTATCAGTAGGTCTTGCGAAACGCAGACGAAGCAACATATGTAACCTTCCTGCTTGCCTCTTCAATGAAGTAAAGCATATCTGCCCCATCCGGCGCCTTGTACATCTAAGGGAGGCATTGATATAGATTTAAAAAAAAGAGTAAACTGCAGTGCAACATTCTATTCAAGTTTCCGCCTTTCTCGCTTAGCAGAATGCGGAGTAATTGGTACGGGGTTTTTTATTGCAGTCGGACCTCGAGCGCCGAAAACGGTTTTATAGTTAGCCATTTTTTATGCTAATCTTTGGCCGTAAGCCGTACGTGGAATTTTTTTCCCAGTCAATACTTCAAAAAAGAAACAAAAAGAAAGAAAGCCTGCGCGGTAGCCTAATTAGTGCCTATATCGTGGATACGGCTTTGCGCTGCTAAACTGGAGCTCGCGGGTTCAATCCAGGTGGGAACGAAATGGAAAAAGATTCGTGTACTTCTATTTAGGTGTGCTTTAAAGAACCACAGGTGGCAAAAACTAAACCGGGCGCCTCATAATCATATCGTGCTTTTGTCACGTAAAACCGAAGAATTTGCTTATATTAAAAAATGTGGTTGATCCCTCTTATATAGGAATCGGTATAGAACACGAAAGTGAAACGTGTCTTCACAGAAGTAGTGTAATGTTTATTGCACATTGATATATAATGTCTATTGGTGTTTTGTGGCTAAAGCGCCCTTAGGCGTTGATGCACCCACGCTGACGCCTGGTGGCACGTCTCCTCCATCACGACTACCAACGTCGATGACCATGAGCAACCGTCGTGCATATGGAAGCTGCACTACGCTGCACACGCTAGCACAACGCGAAAGACGAAGCACGTAACTGACACACTAATACAACGCACAAGACAAAGCACGTAACTGAATCGTCACCGAGTCAAATCAGCGCGTACAGCGCGTCATAATTGCAGCCTCCGCGATCAACTTCAGAAACATTTTCAGAGCTAATTGCGGAGGCCACGCTCCGCTGTGCTGAGTACGGTGAACGCCACCTAGGTGGCGTTGGTAGTGCTTCTTGATGCCAGCGTCCCTTCGAATGCTGGCATCGAGGCGTCGTAGTGCTGAGACCACCGAAGCGTTCACTGTCGGTGCGCGTTAGTGTCATAATGCAGTACTTCTCTTTTGTGCTCGTAGGCGGCGGCACCGCCCCGAGCAAGAGCGCGGGTACACGGAGGAGTGTTAGATATATAAGGCGCGTCTGTGTAGCTTTCTGCAAATGCGTTTGTGGCGCAATGGGTTAAACGCTCGGCGATCTATCGTCGCGGACCGACAGGTCGTGGGTTCGATTTCCAAATTTTGCATGTTTGTGGAACTTTTTCTTCTGGTTTCTTTCTTTGTATTATGTTCGTGTATGTTCGTGTGACGTATTTCCGTGACGGAAATACGTCAGTGAAGTCTTGGTGGACCCCGGCATAAAACACTTTCGTGTTAAAAAGAAAAAGCAGGTGGCTGCGTTCTTCGGCTTATTTCTGGGGGTGTAAACAACATAAATTATTCTCGAGTCTGATTTCCGAGAAAAACATGTTACGCTTATCCTGTATTTCATGTTTATAATATACAAGCTGCAGAGTTGAGCGGTCATACATTTGGGAACGGCATTATACATTTATGCATGCATGCATAAATGTAATGCCGTTCCCAAATGTATGACCGCTCAACTCTGCAGCTTGTATATTATAAACGCCTGCGTTCAGTTATCCGGTGCACTATCACAACTACCCTAATGAAACAATTAAAGGAACGGCATGTCTCACATACACGCAGAGATATGTGCAGATCTCTTGCGTTCGTTGAAGAAGATAAGTGTACGTACCACATGGGGCACCCAGTTTTAATGGGTTGTAAACATATGGTGAGACTGTCAAACAAAGTTTTCCTTGTCTGAATCAAGTTAGCAGATTTACAGGCTGCCCCAAAACGGGGCGTGTATATTAAATGAGAGCTAGGAACTTGTTAAGCAGGACTTATTAACACCCGTCTGTTAATTCTCTCAGAAACTGCGCCTCTACGCAACAGCCACGACTCTCCGGCAGCAGAATCATTCGGAATAACAGTCCTCACTTGCGTGCAGTCACTCACCTTTGAGATTTCAACAGTGCTGTCATGCGTTACATTCGAACTGAAATTACTATTCGGCGTCGTACAATATATCAGCGCGCGCACGGGCGCACGCACGCACGCACACACACACACATACACATACACACATTATGTATATATATATATATATATATATATATATATATCAGTGAAGTAAAGAGTAACCGGAGCCGGCACAGTAGTAGTTCAAAAAATAGAAGCACGTAGGAAAAAACATAACAAGACTTTACTGACGTTTCGGCCGGGGTCCGGCCTTCATCACTCTTGATGAAGGCCGGACCCCGGCCGAAACGTCAGTAAAGTCTTGTTTTGTTTTTTCCTACGTGCTTCTAATTTTTGAACTATATATATATATATATATATATATATATATATATATATAGGATGGTTTTGCCTGCTATGAATATTATTGCTGCGAATGAGAGTTTTATTTCCAGTATTCACTGACAAGTGTTTGTTACTGCAAACACGTGCGCTTATTCATTTCAATTATTTTTTCATTTTATTGCGGTAGCAATTATATGGACACTCAAAAGCAGATTTCTGCCGTCGGCGTCGCCGTCGCCGTCGCCGTCGCCGTGAGGTTCCGTATGACGTCATTTGGAGATGAAATCGTCGCCGCGCGCCGAACGCTGTATGTGCGAGTGAAAGGGCGCGAGGGGCGCGTCTTTCACGGGGAGTGAACGCGCGGCGGAGAACAAACGCGCGTTCTGCGCCGTGCTCGCTTAAGGGCTGCAGAAGTAGGCGTCTCTTTTCTCCTTTACAATCACCATATATGTAGAGCAAACGCGCCTTCTTCAGACGCGCGAGAGGCCGTGGGGGAGGGGGAGGGAAGGGAGGCGACGTTTAGCTGCGGCACCAAGTGCCTATTTATATCAGAGGCTCCAGCAACAGTCACCAACGCCGCACGCATTTTGAGCTAACGCGGGCAAAACGCCGATGGCGTCGACAACAGTTCTGCGTGTTGTTGCTACCAAAGCCGCTCACCTTACTTCGTATGACATTGCTGTGTTGCTATCGCATTCATTGCTTCGCCCTTAGGGCGAAACTGTGACATTTTTTTATTGCTTTTTCATTTCAATTATTGCATTTATAGTATTTGTTAATTTTCAGTTACCTATATATATCGTAAATATGTATGTCTATGTACCTTTGATTTAATTACCTAGAAATACATTGGTCATTCTTCGCGCCACGCAGTTAATAAATCTGGTTTATTTCACTCTAATATTGTTTTCTTCGATCATTGGCCCTGATCAATATCCACCAACAAGAAGAATTTTCTTACGTAGCCTTCATGGTGCGGAGATACCAGTTACTTTTAGAGGACAGTGGTAAGAATAGCAGTTCACCCGGATAAAACTACATTTGGCACCGGCCGTCAAGAGTCATGGGCGCACCGAAGCAACTAAACCATTAAAAAATGTACTGCACAGAGGTTCTGAGAGAAAAACTGGGCGGCCGCCAGCGTCCGCGTAGCGAACGCGCGATCGCTAGCAGACGACGCGCTTGACAACGACAGCAAAATTGAAGACGTCGCGTTGTATAATCCATGCCTCAAACATATATGTTTGGCAAAATGGTTTAAACATACATTGGCAGTTGAAATAAAGCGCTATTTTAAGAGCGTACTATGCGCAATCGGCCTCGGCGCCCGCAGCGAAAGTACGTTGAATATGCCGCGGAGTCTCCGCCCCAATCCAGTTCGCTAATTCTCTCATGAACTGCGCCTCTGCGCAACAGCCACGACTCTCCGGCAGCAAAATCATTCCGAATAACAGTCCTCACTTGCATGTAGTCAATCACCTTTGAGATTTCAATAGTGCTATTTTGCGTTACATTCGAACAGAAATGACTATTCGGCGTCGTACAGTATAATAATACCACACACACACACACACACACACACACACACACACACACACACACACACACACACACACACACACACACACACACACACACACACACACACACACACACACACACACACACACACACACACACACACACACACACACACACACACACACACACACACACACACACACACACACACACACACACACACACACACACACATATATATATATATATATATATATATATATATAAGATGGTTTTGCCTGCTATGAATATTATTTCTGCGAATGAGAGTTTTATTTCCAGTATTCACTAATAAGTGTGTTTGTTACTGCAAACACGTGCGCTTATTCCGGTCGGGAGTTCTCGCTTTTTCCATTATTGCATTCAGCATATTTGTTATTTTTCCCTTCCACACACACACACACACACACACACACACACACATATATATATATATATATATATATATATATATATATATATACCGTTTGATACATTGGGCAATCTTGGCGCCACACGTTTAATAAACCTGGTTTATTTCACTCTAATATTGTTTTCTTCGATCATTGTCCCTGATCAATATCCACCAACAAGAAGCGCGTGTAAAATGACATGATATGAATAATGAAATTTACTTAAGTAGCCTTCATGGTGCGGGGATACCAGTTACTTTTAGAGGACAATGGTACAAACAGCAGTTCACCTGGCTAAACTACATTTGGTAGCGGCCGTAAAGAGTCATGGGCGCACCAAAGCAACTCAAACATTAAAAATGTACTGCACAGATGTTCTACGAGAAAAACTGGGCGTGCGCCAGCGTCCGCATAGCGAGCGCGCGCTCGGTAGCAGACGACGCGCTTGACAACGACAGCAAAATTGAAGACGTCGCGTTGTATAATCCATGCCTCAAATATATATGTTTGGCAAAATGGTTTAAACATACATTTGCAGTTGAAATAAAGCGCTATTTTAAGAGCGTACTATGCGCAATCGGCCTCGGCGCCCGCAGCGAAAGTACGTTGAATATGCCGCGGAGCGCGTCTCCGCCCCAATCCAGTTCGCTCGCAGCGCCCTCGCACTATTTTTCCACACGCGCGCCTTAGCGGCAGAGCGCCGTTCGGCCCACTCGACCATTGTCTAGTACACTCTAGCTCATTCCAATAGCCGTTTCGGTTCGCGATGGTGTCCGTCGCTGCTGCCTCCGTCGACGGCGTCCGGTGAGCGTAATTGCTATCGCTGGAAATTCGAAAAAAGTACCCGGTTCCCACCAGGATCGAACCCGCGCCCGCTGCGTGGGAGGCAAATCCACTGAGCCACGCAAGCGCTTGCTATCAGGCACCGGAAAATGTCCTTTATAGCAGGCGCAGACAATCCGAGTCTCCGCCGGTATGGTGGCGCCATCTAGTTAAGGTGCCTGCAAACGCAGCGTGTGCAGGCGCAGACCACGAGATGCGATTCAGACGAGGCGCGCAATCAACGCGGTTCCGATGTGAGATGTGCGCCACGTATTCTGGATACCTCTTCGGTACACTTTATCGCGCCTCCTCGCAAGGTACGAACCGCTGCTGAAGAAGCGAATCGTAGAGCTCCGTGCGCGGCTACAACCACGCATCATCGGGCTCAGGAGACTGCTGTGCAGGAAGTATTACAAGCCGCAGTTCGCCGTCGACGCCGGGCGGACAGTTCAGATCGTTCTTGTCCAAACGAGGCCAAGAGACTGCCGCGAAGACTCTGTTTTGCGTGGTGCCGAAATTGGAGCTAATCTTGAGCGGCTCCACGAGCTTACGCTGAGATTTTGCTGCGTGTGCCGCGCGCAGGCCTGTGACTTGTTTTCATGGACCGGTACCTTCTAACTACCTGCGGAATTTTAGAGCGCAGCTCTAGGCACCCGTTCCTGCTGCGAGCGAGCGTTGGCGTCGTCACTCGTAAAGGTGTGGACGTAGTTCGACGTAGCGCGAGGGCGAGCGCGCGCACGCTACGTCACGTTGGCGAGAACAACAGCATCTACAGTTCGACGCACTGGCGCAGCCAACGTAATCGGACGCGGCCAACGTACTCCGATGTGCCCGACGTCAGCATGACTCCTCGCGCCGACGGCACCAACCCACAATGCATTGCGTGAAGAAAAATGCTTTGTACGCAAGCAAGCAAGCAAGCAAGCAAGCAAGCAAGCAAGCAAGCAAGCAAGCAAGCAAGCAAGCAAGCAAGCAAGCGCATCGTCAGCGCTTAAGCGCTTCATTTCCACGACACTGCACTGTGGTGCACTGTTTTAGTTTTTATTAGTTATTACAGTTAGCACGAGTTAAGCGTAGGCTTGGTGTGAGCGGTGAATTAAAATTTTTGCGCGTCAGATGACCCATTGAGCGAAATGTAGCTCCACTAACGTGAAACCTGGTAATGGGCTCATACTGCCATAAGCAATGGTGCATAACCCCATAAAAGCGGCCTCCCCATTACGATAACCGAAGAGAAGTGAAATTCTATGCTGGAATGATGAGCAGCAACGCAGCCAGCTGTGGAAGACGGCGACGACGAACACGGGAGCAGTGGCATGAGCGCGAGCAGGAGCCGCTTGCTTTACCGTGGCGACGACGACAGGAGACGCCGACAGCCCGAGCACATAAGATGCTTCGCACCTAATAAGGCGCTCACGCCGCTTCGCCGACGGTCGCAGACAGCCGTTCAAAGCAACGCGCAAGTTGGGGATTGTTCTGCATATTCTCCGAAGATAGCAGCTGACGGCGCGTTTGTTAGTATAGTGGGAATGGCATTTCGGCTGGCGCAGCGCAACCAGCGTAGCGTAACCGGCTGCAAGCGACGCTCGCCCGCGCGCCAATAACGTCGGAATGGAAATGGGCCTTAACCGAGCGATCGAGCGCAGCGAAGGATGAAAACGCGAATGCGGAGAGTAGCGTGCGTCATCTGGGAGCAGGGGCGTAGCCAGGGGGGGTGGATGATGGGGCTTCAGCTCCTCCCGAATTTTTTTCCAGCTGGCATGCAGCACTGGCCAAAACAACCACCGGCGCCGGGAATCATTCTGAATTTTGTCTACAATGTCTTTTTCACGCTCGAAAATACATTTCGGCACGACCATTGCGAACTCGGGCTGGATTTCGTGGCAACGCCCTTGCACCCAAGGGGCCCCAACCAAGCACAAACTTTCAATGGCTTTTCGATGGCGAGCGGGAGCGTTGCGGCATCTCGTAGCGGCCGCGGAATCTACGGAGCGCATGGATTTCAATTCCAAAACTGTATGGGTATAAAGTTCTCATGAACTTCTGACGCGAAAGGTGCACTGACATTTACAAAGGCGTGCTTTAGATTTTCAATTATCGAACTTTATGGGTTTATTGTTCTTATAATCTTGGGCATATATGCGCGCACTGGAGCCCTCGTGTTCAAGCCGTTCCAGAAATGGAAGCACGCGCTGGCAATCTTCCATACACACGAAAATACTAAATATCACCGTGACTGTCAGCTGGCAGTTGATAATTTTCTCCAAACATTTTCAGGAAGCGCGCCCAGTGTGATCGATCAGCTGGACCGGGGCAGGTGGTGGTGGTGGTGGTAACATTTATTTAGGTCCTGAAGAATCTTCACCCCGTTTTTATAGGGGCAAGACTGCGGGCCGCTCCCACGTTGGGACGGGAAGGCCAAGCCTCACCGCCGCATCGTGGGCCTTCTGGACAGCCCGGAGTTGATTAATCCATTCGTGGCTCTTGACCAATGAATAAAATGCGTCCGCCATCAATACGTGGTCCGTGGGGTGCTGTAAAGAGGGGCACTCCCAGAGCATGTGTTTGAAATCGCTAACTCCGCCGCAGTCGGGACAAAGAGGGGAGACCTCCGTGTACCTACTGATGATGGAGAGTGTGGGATACGAGTTCGTTTGTATTAGCCTGAGGGTCACGGCTTGAGGCCTTCACCTGGGGCAGGTGAAGTAAAATAAGAGAAAACAAAATAAAGTTAACAGCCTATTATTGAGGCAGTTCATTTTTGCGGGCGACAAGGTCTGGCTCTCCGTGGTCATAGGGACAATGGTGCTATATTGATTTAAGCAAAGCCCCCGCTGATAATACTGATATTTTCACAGCGCTTCTTCGCATGCGAGCTGATTGTGGAGATACATATCTGAAGAACCATTTGGAAAGTTACCCCACTAATACCTCGTATTTAAGCCCAGATGTACAAACCCAAATTATGGAAAGTTGTGGTGAAATTATCAAAGAAAGCCTAGATGCAAAAGTAAACGCTGGAGGCGGCTTCTCCATACTTGCTGACGAAACGACGGATATTGCTGGAATCGAACAGCTTACTCTTTGTGCAAGATACCTAAACAAGGATGCCAACGACGTCGAAGGAGTGTTCTTTAGGTTTTAGCACAGGATTATTGTTCTCTCTCATTGCGACTGCAGGTTCTATGTAAATGTGTACAAACTGCTGCAGATTGTAGTCACCCTTCCAGTGACCACTGCCAGTGCAGAGGTAATATTTTTTAACATGGGAATACTAAAAAACTACTTGCGCTCTACAATGTCTGAGGAACGCATGGTTAGGCTGGCGCTTCTATACGCCCACAGGGACGTCGGCATCAACGTGTCCGAAGTCATTGACCTCTTCGCTAAACTTCCCCGCCGAGTGAAGTTTGTCCTTTAGATAGCGAAGCAGCAAAAGTCAATGCAAGTAAAAAGCTGTGTTCCTTCACGTTCATAAACTCGCAATTATGAAAACGTATGACTGTTCATTAGCTTTTAAAACCGCAGAAATGACCCGCCTGCAGTGGCTCAGTTAGCTAAGGTGTTGCGCTGCTGAGCACGAGGTCGCGGGATCGAATCCCGGCCGCGGCGGCCACGTTTCGATGGAGGACGAAATGCAAAAACGCCCTTGTGCTTGCGTAGCAGTGCACGTTAAATAACTCCGGGTGGTCAAAACTAATCCGGAGCCCTCGACTACGGCGTGCCTCATAATCAGGACTAGTTTTGGTACGTAAAACCCCAGTGAGAAGTAGTAAAACCGCAAAAATTTTCGCCATTCATTCTGACAGCTACCATCATGGTCAAAATTATCATGCGAATGCGAGGACATCAATAACCGATTCTGACCGACCTTTCTCATTGAAAACTTGGCCCACGCGGCGTTTCCCAACAAACACACTCGGATATTGGGTAGTTCAACTTTCCGCACCATCTGTGGCTTTCGTTTGGTCTTTTCTTTCCTTTTTAGCTACTTGATTTTACTTCTTTTTTGAACCGAAGCAATACCCTTCTTTATTTTGGAGTTCAGAATATTTTTTGCCGCTCTACAGGCAGTTTAATTACATATTTTCGTACTGATTTATGGATTATTCGTCTATTATTCACCAATATGTTGCTGTCGCGACCACCGCATTGACCAAGTACATATCACGATTTCTGCGATCATAGTTTTGTTCTTGCCTGGCTTGTCTGTCTTTCTATGCGTAAAGTTTACTATTTGTGACTGCGCAACATGTTTATTTGTCATGTTTGACGCATTACATACAGTGACGTTTGCTTAAATACGTAGATTTATTGGAGACTTATACGTATATTTAAATATCGTGTTGCGAGGTTTTGTGTAAACAAGCGGTGAACTTTGTTTCTAGCGAGACTTTTTTGCCCTTTATCAAGTTGTATCTTGGCATTTGTATATTACATTCTTCGCATTTCTAATGTATATTTTGCAGAACTCTATTCTATATGTACTCACCGTTGCGACTGTAATATCGGTGTAATAACAATACACGACCGGTAACAGCTGCTCCTGCGCCATCTGTTGCAACAAAAGACAGCGGCATTGACGTTCTTCCTGGCCGTTTCATATGTACAAAAATGTAAACAAGGTTCTTGAATGACAAAGATTCATCAAAATATTTGCCCTCAACATGTTCTTTTCGTGGCCTTTACGTTTTTCATATCAGCTGCATGCACTGCTTTGCTGGTTTCGAGCTGATATAGGTGTAAAGTTCGTGTGATATTTTCTTTACTTATTAAATATACAAAAAACACGGAAGCATTGATATCAGTTATTTCTGCCACAATTTTTGTGCCATACGAATGTACTCTTTTATGAAAAATACATATTTTACTTGACAGCGCGTAGCGTTCAATAATTCGTTTGCAGCATCTAATATACAATGGCATTGGCAATGACAATGCAGTTGATATTCAAATATTTGATCCCTCGACAAATTCTGTGAGGAGGCTGCGCTGCAACATGAGCGCCCCCCCCCCCCCCTCCCCCCGAACAAAATTTCTGGCTACGCCACTGTCTGGGAGGTCTGTTGGCCGCTGCTGCTGTGACTCGCGCCCAGGCGTCACCCACGCGCTGGCTCTTTTGATCTCGAGATGGGCTGTCGCTTCACACTTCGATCCGTTTGCAACGTGCCGCACGAGACCGATTGTCCGCACCAGCCAATATTTCGCGAAATTAAAACATGTTTACAGCTGCGCTAAAATTTTGCATTAGGAAGTATCGCAATCGTCGGTGAATTTTTTTAAATGCGAAGAATTTCTTGGCGAACATTTGCTACTTCGACAGTATCTATCTATCTATCTATCTATCTATCTATCTATCTATCTATCTATCTATCTATCTATCTATCTATCTATCTATCTATCTATCTATCTATCTATCTATCTATCTATCTATCTATCTATCTATCTATCTATCTATCTATCTATCTATCTAGCCGCCTATGTCTAAGTGCTCTCATGGTCGTTTCGTTAACTTCGTATGTATCAAAATTGGCATGCTATGACAAGAGTATATGAGGAACATAATGATATGTCGGGACATGCATGTCATGTCGGTAATGAAACAGCCGCCTACGTATTGGTGCTCTCATGGTCGTTTCGTTAACTTGGTAGGTACCAAAATTGGCATAGTATGACAGGAGTGCATGACGAACGAGTGCTAGGTCATGACATAAATGTCATGACATGCGTGTCATGTAGGTCATGACAATGACCCAGCGAAAAAGATTAGCACTCAAAAACCACTGAAATGGGTTCCGACGTGGGTACTAAGTGAATGAAACATTAAAGAATGATGGTAGAAGTCATAGGCTTGACCATGACTGAGCAAAAATGACAATGACTCAGCAAAAAAAGATTAACGCTCAAAAACCACTGAAATGGGTTCGGACGTGGGCCGTGGGCACTAAGTGAAGGAAACATTTAAGGATGATGGTAGAAATCATATTCATGAGGGTGACTCAGCAAAATTGACCATGACTCAGCAAAAAAGAGTAACACTCAAAAGCCACTGAAATGGGTTCGGACGTGTGCACTAAGTGAGAGAAACACTAAAGGATGATCGTAGAAATCATAGTCATGAGTACGACTCAGCATAAATGAGCATGATTCAGCGAAAGAAGATTAACACTCAAAAGCCACTGAAATGGGTTCTGACGTGGGTACTAAGTGAAAGAAACACTAAAGGTTGATTGTAGAAGTCATAGTCATAAGCATGACTTAGCATAAATGAGCATGATTCAGCGAAAAAAGATTAACACTCGAAAGCCACTGAAATGGGTTCTGACAGGGTACTAAGTGAAGGAAACACTAAAGGTGGTGGAAGTCATAATCATCTACATGACTCAGCAAATACGACAATGACCCAGCTAAATAAGATTAATACTCAAAAATCACTGAAATGGGTTCGGAAGTGAGCACCCTAAACAGACAGACAGACAGACAGACAGACAGACAGACAGACAGACAGACAGACAGACAGACAGACAGACAGACAGACAGACAGACAGACAGACAGACAGACAGACAGACAGACAGACAGACAGACAGACAGACAGACAGACAGACAGACAGACAGACAGACAGACAGACAGACAGACAGACAGACAGACAGACAGACAGACAGACAGACAGACAGACAGACAGACAGACAGACAGACAGACAGACAGACAGACAGACAGACAGACAGACAGACAGACAGACAGACAGACAGACAGACAGACAGACAGACAGACAGACAGACAGACAGACAGACAGACAGACAGACAGACAGACAGACAGACAGACAGACAGACAGACAGACAGACAGACAGACAGACAGACAGACAGACAGACAGACAGACAGACAGACAGACAGACAGACAGACAGACAGACAGACAGACAGACAGACAGACAGACAGGACAGGACGGACGGACGGACGACAGACGGACGACAGACGACGGACGGACGGACGGACGGACAGACAGACAGACAGACAGACAGACAGACAAGAACACTTATTTTGTCCTAAGGGACTACTTTGTCGTAGTCGCGGGCCGCACCTGCACTGGGTGCGGAAGACCTTGATCTTCAGCCCTTTCGCAGGCCTTTGGACAGCCGAAAGCTGGACTTGAAGGTTGTCGCTCTTGACAGCTTCTTTCCAGTCTTCTTGCCTGCTGAAAGGCGAGTGGTGCAATGCAGAACATTGCCACAGCATGTAGTTAAAGGTGGACCTTTTCTCGCCGCAGTCGGGGCAGCGGGGATCCACACCGGGAGCGTAGTAGCACACCATGGATCGACACGGAAATGAGCCCATCTGCAGCATTCTCAACACCGAGGCCTGGGTCTGCCGAGCTTCGGGTGAGGAGCCGGGAACTGCCTACGTCCCAGCTGGTAGTGAGTCGTGATGTCGTGGAAAGTAAGCAGCGGGTTCGTAGTCCGGTCGATCCCCTGCGAAACCGGGCCCCTCAGACCGGCGCAGTTGACGAGACCTCGCGCCTGGTCGTGGGCTAGCTCATTGGGGTTGATCGAGCCGGGAGAGACGTTCCTGCCCATGTGAGCCGGGAACCAAGTGATGACGTGACGAACCGTGCCTGGCTTGCGGGTCCTAAGCGCCGCCACAGCCTCGGCCGAGACCAAGCCGGCGAGAAAGGCCATCGCCGCCGACCTGGAGTCCGTGAAGATCTGGGTGCGCCCGGGATCGCACAGAGCCAGCGCCACTGCGACTTGCTCTGCGACGGACGCCGTCGAATGTTGGATGGACGCTGCATTCAGGATTTTGCCTTGGGGATCAACCACCGTGGCCGCGTACGAGTTTGATCTAGGATACTGCGCCGCATCGACAAAGGACATGAGCTCTGGGTTCTGCATGGCAGTCTTGATGATTGCTCGGGCTCTGGCTGCGCGCCTCGCCTCATTGTGTTGTGGGTGAACGTTCCTCAGGAATGTGGAGACTCGAAAGGCGTCCCTTTCTTCCTGGTGGAGGGGGACGGCGCACGACTCCGCGGCCATGGCGGTGAGGCCCGCCATCTCGAGTATTCGGCGGCCGGACTTGCTGGCAGACAGGCGAACGATCGGAAAGCCTAAGAATTTTGGTAGAAGTCATAGTCATGACCATGATTGAGCAAAATTAAAATGGCTCAGCGAAATAAGATTAACACTCAAAAACCAATGGAATGGGTTCGGATGTGGTACTAAGTGAAGGAAAAGGCTGAAGGTTGATGGTCGAAGTCATATTCATGAGCATGACTAAGGCTTTGGCCTTAAGGTCTCTTAGGTGTAGCTAAAGGGACTCTGGAAGGACTCATGACATGAATGTCATGTAATGCGTGTCATGTAGGTAATGAAAGAGCCGCCTATGTCTTGGTGCTCTAATGGTCGTTTCGTTGACTTGGTAGGCTCCCCGCACACTGCTTCTCATAGCAGCGATTCCCTCAGGGCGTGGCATCTGCCGGCTTTTTTACAGCGTAAACTGTTGGGGGCTACAATAGCCGTATCGGTTGGCGATGGTACCCGCCGGCGCGGCTGCAGTCGCTGCCGCTGCTGGTGGTGTCCGTAACAGCTACCCTGGGTATTAAAAAAAAAACCGAGCTCCCGCCGGGATCAAATCCCGGCCCAGTGCGCGGGAGTCAGCTTTTCTACCACTGAGCCACTTTTAACAGTGGAGATGTTCTTAGTCGAGCGTGGGCCGTCGATGACGGCGCCGTCACGCAGGAGCAGTGCTGGAGAGGTCACGTGACCTGCTCACCGGAAGTAGAGGAGCCGACTAATCGGAGCTCATGCCTGTGAGGAGGAGGAGAGGTGACGGGGGTATAATAGCAGGTGATCGCACCCCGTGCTCTTCACATGGACGCCGCTCGGTGCGGGTGGCGTCCCTCGCCCACGAAGCACGAGCGGCGGCCAGAACACATGCTAGGAAGTGAAAACTGTCGAGACTGCGGAGATGTGGTCGTTCTTGCGGTCTAAAACGAAAAAAAAGCGAAAAAAAGAAACACGCGACAATCGCAGAAACAGAACCACCACAGCTCCGCTGTTTTGACAGATTTCACTTCGTTATTTTAAAATGCGTAGGCATTTATATGCTTCCCTAGTGACAAAACTGTCCAAACGTTCGTCCGTCCTTCGCGTAAGACGACTGCTTTCAAGATAGAGCCAGCTATGGAAGAAGATGATGACGAACGCGCGAGCAGCGGCATGAGCACGAGGAGCAGTATGGGAACACTGGCATGATCAGCGGCACCAGAGCCAGCTGTGGAAGAAGATGACATACGCGCGAGCAGTGGCACAAGCACGTATCCGTGACCACATGACGAGCGCAATCAGGCACGCACTAGGTGAACCTTTAGTAAGCCAGAACTGTGAAGCAGCCTTGACTTCGTATGAGAACATCATCAGCGCAGCAGGTGCCGCCACCTGCAGTAGTGTGCTTGTCTCATCAGTTTACGTTGTGCCGCCGTTCGCAGCAGTTCATGTCACCGCAGCGCTGTCGCATTTACCGTAATGACGACAAGACGACCGCAGCCGATGAGCAGTGCAAGGATTACCAGCAGTGTTGAGTGTGAGCCCTCAATATCACGTTGTTACTACGAAATGCTTACGCATCGTTCAGATAACTCCTTATGGAGATTCTACGAAATTTGTTTCTTTATTGCCGACTTTGACATTATACACCAACAAAAACAAAACACCAACAAAACACAAATAATAAAACGTGTCAGCAAAATGTTAACTGGCAGGACATATTAAAATTCTTCAATGTTGCCAATTCGCCCAGCATTTCAATCCATCGTGGCTGTTCAGGGAGTGCCCAATGGACATCCCTGAACCGTACTACACTTTCAGTGAAGAGATCGCGTACAGATCGCACTACGACATCAGCATTGTTCAGCTGCATTCTAGTTTTCCACAAACTGTGAAGGCCCAGGTTAATTATAGCGTCATACCAAAAACCCTATGTTTCTACTGGTAAGTATCTTATTCCTTGGTAAATATCTTAGTCCGCGGCGGGTGCCAAGACCCACTAAAAAGACGCCGGACTCAAATATGATTGATTTGATAATAAAGTTTACGTTCTTCTTGTGGATCTGGATCTAAAGGTGACTCTTCTTTAACGTCTTTTGAATCCTTTGAGTCAGGCGTGCTCTACACAAGCTTTCTAGCACGTCGGCTTCCGGTACTGATCGAATCGCTAATCGCATGTTTAGAAACCTTGACGACGAGTCTATCTACTTCCTGACGGAACTCTTCAACGAGCATTGGAGGAAAGGCACATACCCCGAAGAGTGGAAGCACGCAACGGTCAGTCTCGTTTCCAAACCAGCCAAAAGATGCATGGCCGAAAATCTCAGACCGATTTCATTCCCATCGTGCGTCGGTAAGGTATTCGAACATGTTGTCAACTCACGCGCCTCCAAATTCATTGAGCGCAACGAGCTCTTCCCACCTAACATGGTCGGCTTTCAGCCGCATTTATCCACGCAAGACGCTATGCTACTCTTCAAATCCCAAGTACTCGACGCCTCCACCAGGGACCCTAGAGCCGTTTTGGGTCAGGACCTGGCAAAGGCCTTCGACACGATCTCCCACGACTATATCTTTGAAGCCATATCCGAGCTCGGTCTTGGTAAACGCTTCTTCAACTTTACCAGGCAGTTCCTTACCGGCAGGACTGCGACCATCAGAATAGGTGAGGTGGAATCTGACAACTTCCACCTGGGAAATACGGGGACACCACAGGGTGCGGTGATATCACCCCTGTTATTTAACATCGGCATGACCTCTCTGGCGAAAGAGTTGGACGTTAACACGGATATCGGTTCGGCCAACTACACCGACGACATCACCATTTGGTCTAGGGGCGGGTCCATCGGACACACCGAGCAAACCCTCCAGGAAGCTCTACAAACGTTCGAGAAACACCTTTCTCGTATGGCTCTAGTGTTATCGGACAACAAATTTGAGCTCCTCGTCCACCAGCCCATGCGGATGGGGCGTCGCCCTAAAGGCTGAGTTCTGGTAGAGGGAATCGACATACACATATACACAAAATACGGCAAAGAGATCCCGCGCGAAGACATGATCCGCGTGCTAGGAATGCTTATCTCTGCAAACGGTAAGAACGCTGCCACCCTGAAAAAGCTTCAACAACACACCGCTGCTACCCTTCGGCTCATTCAAAGGGTATCGGGCAGAAGAGGGGGCATCAATGACGATAACCTCCTCCGGCTCTATCACGCCTTCCTCCTTAGCCACGTAAATTACGTCGCCTCCATGCACATACGGAATGCTGCCGAAAAAGCCAACCTCGAAGTGGTCATTCGGCAGACTGTAAAAACGTTATTAGGGCTCCCAACTAGAACGAGCACTTCCAAACTTGAGTAGCTTGGGGTACATAACAAGCTAGACGAACTCATCGAAGCGCAGCGCACAGCCCAGATCTGCAGGCTCTCCTGCACTGGGGTCGGCAAAGCGATTCTAGCCAGAGCAGGCATCATGTCACCTCTCACGATAGACAGGGCGGTTCCACTGCCAGATCCCTTTAGGTCGATGATTATGGTTCGTCACTCCCTCGAAACACGACTCCAGTACACAATCATGGTACGAGGAGAGTAAAGGCCAAAGCCCTCCTCTCCCAGCTACACAACCGTAAAGAAAACACTCTCTTTGTAGAAGCGTCACAATCAGGACCTAATAGCCTCAGTGGTCGACATGACAGGCCGCACAATCAGCACTGCTTTGATTAGGACCAGGTCCGCTGGAGTAACAGTACAAGTCGCAATCTCCCTAGCACTGACAACTAGAGACCCTTCTCCCATATTCTCGGACTCCATGATGGCCCTTTGATCATTCGATGCCTACCAAATCTCCATGGCCGCACACGGCATTCTTACCAACGGAAAAGTCTATCCTCACAAGTTAAGGTGGTTTCCCGCCTATATGGACGCTTCCGTCGACGGCATCGCCAACCTCAATGAACTGGCCCACGCCCGAGCGCGAGATCTTCCCACCTCGGGTAACTGGGTCTCCAATCAATGACGTGTGAGGGGAGTCCGACGGGGACCCGTTGGTCACCATTCACGAGGTCACTTCGCACTATCGCCTAGACAGGAGATCATTACCGACTCCGCACAATGACTTAACGAGATCTCAGGAAATTGCTCTCTGACTCCTCCAAACAGAGACGTCCCCGTCCGCGGCCTCCATGGCCCTTTATGCGGACATTTCCCCCAACTGCTCTGCTTGCGATCAACTAGCTATCTTTCCTCACTTAATGTCTCGGTGCTCCCGCTTACGCATCGACAAGAGAAAGCAGCACACCTCCGAGACAGACTTCAACCAGTAGACCGCAAGCTCTGCTTCTGCTTACCAAATTAGGGCGGTCCAGATAGCCTTTGATGCGGTTGGGAGCCTCTGGTTTCCTACCCCGTTGCGGGCGATGCGCTCGCCTGGTTCCTAGAACATTCTTCCTATGGACATCAATAAAGTTCATCTGTCTGTCTGTCTGTCTCGTACACTATAGCCGTTTTTCTTGGAACAAATGCTGACCTGTACTGGTCGACTTCTGCTGTGAATGCCGACTTCTCAGTTGCGAGTCAGCGCCCGTCTGTCATCTTCGTTTCCGTCGGTGGTTGTGGGTTGCGCCTTCTGTGAGGGTGTTCTTCACTGAGTAAAATGCTAAGAGTTCTGAGGGTGCATGCGCTTCACGTCGCGCTGCACACACAATCAATGAGTCGATTAGGATCATAATGAGTGATGAGGGGTTATATCACTGTTAATGGTTCGGTGCGAATGGATAAGGTGCTAAAGAGCAATAAGGGCTTATATTGGTCGGAACAATCTGATAAGGAAAATAATCACCGATAAGTGTTCATAAGGGTCGGACCAAGTCCGATAAGGTCCGGCAAGAGTCAATAAAGGTTCGATCATGTCCGATAAGTTTGATAAGACAGATAAGGGTTGATGAGCTTCGGATCGATTGCAATAAGGTTGATACTGACTGATAAGGATTGACAAGACCTGCATCGAGTCAATACGTTTGCTAACAACCGATAAGGGATGATAAGCATCGGATCGAGTGCTATAAGGTTGATAACGACTGACAAGGATCGATAAGGCTTTAGACTGGTTGGATCAAGCTTCATACCATTGATAATGGCACTGGGCTGTGTGAAGATGAGCAAGTGGCCCAATACTTCATGGATACTCAGACAACTCTTAGAAGAGTTTCTGCGTGATTTTTTTTGCTTTGGTATGGGTTCGGGATTGGGGATATTTTCTTGTTAAATTCAGTTCAGCTCTAGAGCGAAAATCTAATGATTTGTTCCGGTTCATAGGGGCTCCTAATGATAGAAAATAAAGAGAAATAAATGCCTTACAAACGCTTTCTTGCCTCACTCACCAATTTACTTGGGCTTAAGAAAGTTCATTTCAACCTTAGCATGAGGTGCACCGGTGTACGAGCTCCGTCTTACAAGTTTATACAGCGAGTCAGGAAAAAAATTATGCAGAAACTCCGCTGGATTTGTCTAAGTATGTGTAAGCATACCCCAAGTTTCATGTGGCCACATCTCAAAATTTAAGTAGGTCCATCCCCAAGTTGGCGCACACCAAATTACAAGTAGGCCCAACCCAAAAGTTCAGTTGGCCCGCTCCAAAACTTTCGAGTTGTTCCAGCCGAAAATTTCAAGTTGGTAAATTAAGTTAGGGCACACCATATTTAAGTTGGCCCACCCTGAAATTTAAGTTGGCCCATACCTAAATTTGAAGTTGCCCACCCCCAAATCTACGTTATTGTTCCCCAAATTTTATATTGGCCCACCCTCAAATTGAAGTTGGCCCAACCTCAAATTTTAGGTTGGCCTATCCATCATTTGGGTCAACCCCAAATTTACGTCACCCCACATACCCAAATTTCAAGTTGGCCCGCCCCCATACTTAAGTTTTTCCACCCCGAAATTTCACAGTGGCGCACCCTCAAATTAAACTTTAAAGTTGGTACACCCCCAAATTTCAAGTTGTCACACTCCAAAATTTCAGTTCGGTAACTCCTAAATTTAGGCTGGCCCACCCCAAATTTCAAGTTGACCTACCCTTAAATTTCAATTGGACCACCCTCAAAATTCACTTGGCCCACCCCCAAATTTTATTTTCGCTTACCCCTACTATAGGCTTTTCTATGCTTGTCTATAGAGCCGTATGTATCCCTATGGGCATGCATAAATCCGGTCATATTGGTATTTTCTCTGATCATAATTTTCCGGTTTCATTTGTTCCTTATCGCTTACAAAGCTGCCAGTCATCTACATTTGTACCATTATAATGACTAAATGGCATAACTTCACATATTACGCATTTTCGTGAATATACAAGGCATTACCTTTTTTTGCAAGATGAACAGATTTTGCTGGGGTACTCGCCAAAGAAAGCTTATACATTAAAATGTGGGAGACAAACAGAAACAGGGAAAATTCAGAGCCCTTCTACTGCTGTAAAGATAGAAGCCAGTGAAGCTGTGACTGGCAGGTCTGATATAGTGAATATCGCTATAGTGCATTTATATATTATCGTTATTGACTATATTGAGCGTCTTCGCCATGTTTCTCAAAGAACAAGCATACCGGCGTCTTGTTTTGACCCGGCGCGATGGCCAACAAGTGCGTTTACTGCGCCAAGTCCGTCTTCATAGACTAGCATATGAGCCACAGCGCTCATAACCGCAGCACACTGCGTGGCATCGTCAGGATCCTGAGGTCAGGATTCTGGAAGTTGTGCTTAAACGAGCATCCATCTCATAGCGAGTCCAAAGGGCAACTGCTGATAGGAGTGCTAGCACGATGAACGAGACCCATGGGCCCAACGATTGCTGGGTACGTGCCCAGCACCGAGTATCGCGACACTTGTGGAAGAGGCATCGGCGGTGGCGAGGGGTATAACAATGGGCCATCCATCCTCCGTTTTGACACCTGTGCTAAGGCACAACTGGCGGGAAACCACCACGCACATGGAGCCAACCATCCTGAACATGGAGATGAAATTTCTTGTACGTGTCGTTTTCCCCAGAATCTTATCCGCAAGAACCTAGCCATATAGAGCTTCGCTGTAAAAAAGAAAGGCAATAATTCATAGACATAAATACAATTTATATGTAATTAGGAACACTATTCGATTGGTTCAATCGGAAATACCAGCACATGAAATAGTACGAACGATCCCCGTCCGAGCAGTATCGCCCGCAGTTTCCAATAGCGCGACCTTGATCTGGCCCAATCCACTTCTATCGCAGCATCGCTACACTATTTTTCGTTGTCGGGCTCCTCACCGCGAAGCATCGCCACCCTGAGCACTCGTCCCACTTCACGTTATTCAAGCGAAACATGTATTGCCTCACAAGTATTGGTGCCATTGAAGGTGTGACCTCAAAAAGAAAAAAAAAGCGTCTCGCACAAGGGAAGGAAAATGGTGGGAAAGGACTAAGAATACACCGCTGGTGAAACACGTGAGGCGCGCGTCCGTAGCACGTGACGAGAGCATCCAATCAGGAGCGGGCACGCACCCGGGGAAAGGAAAGGGCTTCGCGCTCGTTGCTTCCGGTCTCCTTTTCAGTGCACGCTCCGTAAACGGATGCGAAGGCCGCATTGTTCGGTCGGCGACGGAACAGACCGCTTCCGAAGAAAAAAAAATGCCACAGTTTCGCCCTAAGGGCGAAGCAATGAATGCGATAGCAACACAGCAATGTCATACGAAGTGAGGTGAGCGGCTTTGGTAGCAATATGAATTGTAGTAAACATGAGCTGATTAAGTAAGCAGGTGTGCTGCGGCGTAAGTAGACCGACATGAAGAGAGACTCGATGACCACGAGAAGGCGGGTGTGAAACGGTGGTGTTGATGAGAAGCGCTTCCCGTGGGCAGCGCGTGGGCAGCGCGTGCGTACACACCTGTAGCGCTGCACTGCCGATCCGGGCAGCATTGCATGTGTAGCGTGCGTTGGAAAATGTGGCCCGACTATTACTAACCGAATGAACAAGCGTGGTGTGAGCGCGCACAAACATACATGAATAGATCACACTGAATGACTGCAGACAACGACTGTCAAAACGCTGGCAGCGAGCCCATACGCCGCAGCGGGCGAAGGTACGTGCGGTCTATCGCTTCAACGGAAACTGAGCGGCGAATGCACGGCGCATAAAGGTCAGAGCCGTGTGGAGATAAGAGGCGAGCTGACTGAGTGCGGTTGTTGGCAGAGTAGAATTGCGCCCCCCCTCCCCCCCCCCCCGCGCGCTCCCTCCGGCGCTGGCTTCCCGCTTCCTTGCTTGCGCGTGGGCTGATTGAGTGCGTTCGCTCTCCATGATAGCGCGCGTCCCCGCAGGCTTCCGCTCGGGGATACGGCGCGCGGCGAAGATTTTATCTATAGGGAACCTCACGGCAACGGCGACGGCGATGACGACGGCGACGGCAGAAATCCGGTTGAAGTGTCCATATAATTGCTATCGCAATAAAACGCCGTAAGCGTCGCCGGGAGCAGGCTCACGCTCGCCGTGATGAACCTGCGTTCAAGGCAGCCCAAGCCCAGGCTCGGTTACAGCGGCAGGCAGCGGATACCACGTTAAAAGCCGTCGACGAAGGCCAGCGAACCCCGACGCCAGGAAACGCGACAACCAATTTTGAGGGTACGACAAGCTTTACGTTCCCCCCTGTTCGTGGTAGGGGAAGAGCCGAACAATTTTTCTAGTACACTCTATTCAACATGTACACGCTGCAGAGTGCCAGAGGACAACTCCCTTTATGCTAAAGACCTCTATATGAGACAAAGGGTGACTTTAGCCGGATTTTTTCTTCAAGTAGATATCTCGGCTTCAATTCCGGTCTACACGTCAAGTCGTCCAGCATTTCCACAAACGACAATCATGTGCTTTGCACAAGATGGCGACGCTGGCTGCCTGAGTGGCTTGTGGCTGATCGGGACTCTGACTAAACGTAATAGTAATGTAATATGCGGTCAGAACCATGTTTGACCAGAAGCCGCAGATGGCTAGCGGACAATCTGGCACTGCGTTCTCTTTATGTCCCAAAATTCAAGCAGTCAGTGACTGAATTGGGAGATGGTGCAGTGGCACCGCTCTCTTCATTCGAAAAAACCCGGTTGTCCTGATGTACGAAGCGGACTGCTGCATGACAAGGCATAATTTTATGCGTACATTTTTTGTGATACCCATTTTTATTCGTTGTCGAAACGGACTTTGACGAACGGATGGAACAAAGGCTCAATATCAAATTTTTCGTGCACCTGGGCAAGACTGTTGCCGAAATTTGTCATCTGTTGCAAAAAGCCTATGGCAAGGATGCCTTAAAGGGCCACTGAAGGGAAAAATGGTTTCTTCTGTATCAGTAGATTATCCTTCCACAATAAAACACCATTCTTACCGCGAGAAGCTGCTTGGTAAGCCAGAAAGTAACAAAGACGCAGAAGGCGTGTGGCGACGCCACCTTGAAGTTCCCGTACCAGCGCAGCGTGACTTCATAGATTTTGACAGCATCTTCTAGGTCCCAGTTGATTCTTAGCACTAAAGACAGACTACATTGTGTTCTAGAGGAGCCCAAGACTGAACATGGCAAGTTTCTCGGACTATTACTGAGCCAACGCGGCCCAAATACTGAAAAATTACTTTAGAAGTCATAACGTCACACTGAAGTGCTGACGTTGGGGTTCCCGCGCGAAATTCAAAACATTTAACTACCTTCATTTTCTCTTCTAATAATTGACCTATTATTAACTACAGTGTAAAAACTACAGCAGAGTTTTCGAAGAATACTTTTTCAGAGTAAGTTGATTTATTGTTTTGCTTTAGTGTCCCTTTAAAGTAAAAAGAAAACTTGATTGAAGTGGTCCCAGTTTTAGGGAAGGCCGACAAAACCCCAGGAACTTTGAAAGAACAGGACGCCCCTCCACCTCACGCGAAGGCAAGAACATCGTTCATGTGCGCTCTTTATCTTCAGAGACTACATAATGACTGTATAATCATATCAGAAGCACTTGGCTTGGGAAAAGCCTCTGTTCACATAATTTTGACTGAATTCGTCGGCCCTTAAACTCCGCAAAGGTGGTTAACCAGCAAACCTCAAATGTATGGCCCCAGCCTTTTATCACTGGGTTAACCCCGAGGGTTCATTAAAGTATTTCACAATTATTAGGTTACACACACGTTCGGCTGCGACTGACAGAACGACGTCACTGACGGTATGCCCACAGTCCGCCGTTGTCGCTTGCGTTCGATGTCTCGAGTTTGCTCGGTAACATGGTTAGCAGCATTCGCCCGCCATTTCCGCTGGTGATTCTTCGAAATTAAATCTGTCCGTTACGTAAGACAATCAATGGTTCATACCCCCTTAAGCCATCGCTAATACCCCCCTAAACGCGGCCTGCCATTACGACGACTTTAGAAACTTTATTGGAATCGAAAAGATATTAAGGAGGGGTGGTCGGAGCCTCTCAGTCCAGGACCCCACGACGACAGAAGCGAAATTTTACGCTGGAATGATTAGCGGCAACGCAGCCAGCTGTGGAAGCAGACGACGACGACGACGACGACAAACGCTGGAGCAGTGCCACGAGTACGTGCCGAGCACGAGCCAGTTGTGGAAAGACGACGAAGCTCGAGCCATTGCTGATGAAGATAGTTTTCTGTGGACAGGCGATTTCACCTAACGCTACAAAGCTTCACTTTAAAGGGTTGCTGCCATGATGGTGCCGAAACTACCTACTCCTGAACAAAAGTGGTGACAAAGAGAATATCGCTATAATTGTAAAGCTTCAGACGACCGTGACTAATTCTCTCAAACGGTCGTCATTGGCGACAAAAAAACTTACACGACAAAGAAATTGAGCTGAAGTCGCTCGAAAAAAAAAGAAGAAAAAACATGCAGATTTCATGCACTGTTGAAATCGATGTTATGCTAAACCTAATAGCTGGTTATCTAGCGTTGTGTAGGGTTCACAAAGCGTGACGACCCAATGTGTCTGTGTAACGCAAGCTGTTGTGCGTGCGAAGCGAGCGTGTGGGACGATAGCAGCAGGACAACGGTGACGACGACGAAACTCGAAAGTAGTAGTAGTAATAAACTTTCTTCGAATCGATAGAAATGTATCTTGTCCCAATAAGAGGGGGCAATTATACCTGGCGACAACTTTCTGTGGCAGTGCAGCCAAGGTATAGTGACTGGAATATACTGTAAGTATATTCCAGGCACTTATAGCCAAGGCTACGGAGCCGAATTCCCACCTGTTTTGCTACGCCTCTGCATGTAGTTTCCTGCCGAAATAGTCTTTACGCTATGCAGGTTAAATAAAAAATCTTACAGTAACTTGCTCTTTTTTAATGCAACATAATAATTTAATAATAAAGAAAAACGTTGCCGTGTCTAAGGAATTTCGTTTGACGCTATTCCATGCTTTGCTGTTTTCTGGCATCCGTACTCTTTTCCATCACCTTTAAACGAATATGGCGTTCCCGGGTTGCAGCACGTCAACGTCGCCTGTCGACGCACGTCCACAGTGCTCCGTCACCCTAGCCTCCGTGCATCTGTGGCAAGATTTGTCAAACGAAAAGCCGTCCACGCAGGCCAAGAAAGTCGTGTACAACGTTTACCCAGTCATGCAGAAGCGACCTGCAGCTGCCTATCACAGACGCATGTCGGAAGGTGAGCGAGCTGACTGGGGTTAGCGAACGCAGTGTGTACCGCATTAATCGCAACGTAAAGTGTGTGACCCTGAAGTCACCGAAACGCAAACGGCCACGTATCAATGCCAGAACCAGAAGAACGAGACTGAACTTCAGGACAGTTTCTCCCTCGCCGCTCTACGAAGAAAAGTGCACCAGTATTTCCTACGAAATGAAATTCCGATAGCCGCAAAACTTGCTATATGTAACCAGTGATAGTAACATAGATATGCCTAAAATGTGCGTACTTGCAATGCAAAGGTTGCTCAATGATATTGGCTTTTATTTTCCCAAACGGAAGAGGAACACTGCTCTCCTCGCGTGTGGACCACAGTTTAATGTTGGTGTGCCGTTTTGATGAACCAACCTATATAATGATTCTTTTATTCCCAAAACCAGCGCAGAATGGAACCACCTTCCTGCCTCCATCGCTTCCATTATCGAGACTAAGTTCAGAAGTGTCATTGAAGATTACTTGTTAACTTGTATTTTCATAAATTGTATTACTGCACACTTGTATATGTATTAACCACTCCTTTCTGTAATGCCCTCGGACTCTGAAAGTATTTGTAATAAATAAATAAATAAATAAATAAATAAATAAATAAATAAATAAATAAATAAATAAATAAATAAATAAATAAATAAATAAATAAATAAATAAAAATTACACCATCTTCCCGTAGGGAACCCTGAGTAGTATGCGAAGCAGCCATGGGGTCGACTGAAGGTAGTTTTATCAGCTGTATAAACTTGGACATGTAGCAGCACCAGCAACGTGCAGAACAATTTTCGACGCCGTCGGCGTTTTGCTGGCGTTCGCACCGAACGCGCGCGGCGTTAGTAACTGTTGCCGGTGCCACTGGGGCGCCTACCGTCGCGCCTCTAACCTAAGCTGCTTCGTATGATCGCGCGCGGAGCCGCAGGTGTTGCCATTCGTTGCGCAATCCGGAGAGGAGAGGAGGAATGCCGAGAGGAGAGGAGATGAGACAAGGAGAGGAGGGGGAGGAGGATGCGCAGTAGGGGTGTGGACACACGGCGGTTGGATGGATAGAGGGAGGTAGGGAGGGAGGGAGTGACATAGGCCTGAGCCATAGCCTCCTATATTTTTATTGCGATAGCAATTATATGAACACTCAAAAGCAGATTTCTGCCGTCGGCGTCGCCGTCGCCGTGAGGTTCCGTATGACGTCAATGGAGATGAAATCGTCGCCGATGATAAGTGGTTCTTGAGGGAAAGGGAAAGGTTGGCGCTATCTTCTGCAGCCCTTGAGGGAGCACGGCTCAGCGCCAATTCGTCGCCGCGCGCCGAACGCTGCATGTGCGAGTGAAAGGTCGCGAGGGGCGCGCGCTTTCACGGGGAGTGAACGCACGGCGGAGAACAAACGCGCGTTCTGCGCGTTCGCTCAAAATGCGTGCGGCGTTGGTGACTGTTGCCGGAGCCTCTGATGTAAACAGGCACTTGGTGCCGCAGCTAAACGTCGCCTCCCTTCCCTCCCCCTCCCCCCCTCCCCCACGGCCTCTCGCGCGTCGGAAGAAGGCGCGTTCGCTCTACATATATGGTGATTGTAATGGAGGAGACACGCCTACTTCTGCAGCCCTTAAGCGAGCACGGATGATAAGTGGTTCTTGAGGGAAAGGGAAAGGTTGGCAGAAGATAGCGCCAACCTTTCCCTTTCCCTCAAGAACCACTTATCATCCGTGCTCGCTTAAGGGCTGCAGAAGTAGGCGTCTCTTTCCTCCATTACAATCACCATATATGTAGAGCGAACGCGCCTTCTTCCGACGCGCGAGAGGCCGTGGGGGAGGGGGGGGAGGGGGAGGGAAGGGAGGCGACGTTTAGCTGCGGCACCAAGTGCCTATTTATATCAGAGGCTCCGGCAACAGTCACCAACGCCGCACGCATTTTGAGCGAACGCGGGCAAAACGCCGACGGCGTCGACAACAGTTCTGCGTGTTGCCGGTGCTGCTGCATGTCCAAGTTTATACAGCTGATAAAGCTAATATCATTACTCCGTATAGCTCTCTACAAATTTGCTATCGCAATTGATGCTTCGCCTTTCAGGTGAAACTGCGCCAACTTCTTTCATGCCTGCCGAGTGGCGAGCAGAGCAAGGCGCTCCACCCGTACATAGCCTCCTATACTTTTAAAAAAATATAGGAGGCTATGGCCCGTACCTTCTAGTTCATGCGCTCGCCACCACGCCGCGCTGCCGCCCCATACCCAGAGCAGACGACGCGACTACTTTGTTGCGCGCGTGCTTGTGGAGAGAAACTTGCGCTCGTATTAGAGATGGAGCTGTGAAATAAATGCGCAGGTTGCACTGGTGTTTGTTCATGATGCACAGGGGTGATGGGAAGAAACGCCAACAGTGCGGCGCGATGTTTTCATCCTGCTGTGACCCTGGTGGAAATAAAAAGATGGTAGAATAGTTGTATTCTAGTGGCTTCTAGTTATCATGCAGGCCGCAACCACTCGAAAAGAAATGCGAAATATCAGAGAATGTAGGTGCCGCACTGTTCGCGTTTCTTTCCATCCCCACAGTACATTGAAAGCAAGCAACACGAGACATATTGTGAAAACTGGACCTTTCACTTAGGCCCCCAGCTGTGAGATCAAGCTCACAGTTTCAGGGTCTTTCGTGACAGTGGCTTTATTGCGAACACTTTGGCGACGTCTTGTTTGTCTGTCGCTTTCAGAGCGAAATTGGTGAATATTGGGCGAAAGAACTTCGTAAGCAACAATTTGAGCAAATTCTCTTGGTGCCCTGGCTTCGAACACATCAAAGCTTTGTGCTCGCGGAGGATTTCGGTAGCATTGTTCACAACCTCTTTTAGAGGGTGATGCATACGCCTTCTTCTTGCTAGAAGAACTTCGACGAACTTCTGTAGTGCGTAGAGAACATCTAGAAATTGTGCGGACGGGTAAAGAAGTCCACCGCGGTCTTGGTGTTTAATGAGCGAGTCCAATGGTGTCGAGGCGTTTGGCTTTGTTAAGAGCGCGAAGCACTCCACACATTCGAAGTTTTCTCGTACGGCTCTTGCGAGGTAGCCACCAACCATAGAATGCGGCCACATCTGGAGTGGGAAGTAGAGGCTTATCTCGGTTTAGTCGCTCTATGAGCTCTCTACGTGCATCTGCAGGGAATTCCTCGCTGGTTTGCTCCCTTGTGTTTTTCTGTTGCGGCAGCGTTGACAAGCAATCACTCTCTTCTGCTGCCATTATGTTGCTTGTACTCGACGCCGATGCGAAACCGGTCTTGAGGGTTTTCTCAATGCCTGTGAGCACGGCGCGGACGTCCGTTTGGTCATTTGATCCTGCTGATTTCCTGAGCCAGCCAAAGAACGACTCGATTGGGTCCGATGACATTTTCCTCGTCAAAACGAAGTGAAAAGACATCTCTTCAAGAAGATATCTAATGCACTCAACGTTCGAACGAGTTGTGATCACAAGACCCTCATAAGTCTCTTTGGTTAGAAAGTTCTTTGCCAGGCACTGACTTTTGAGATCAGCCAGGTAGTCCAGGAAGCTTGTCTCCAGCCAGATTAGTCCTTCATCGCCTGCAGATTCAAACTGCTTGCAGTCAGCATTCTTCTGATGTATGTGCTGGGTACAATTACTCACGTCCATGAGCACGAACCAGCGGTGCACGGTGTCCATAAATTGCACCGTCGGTCCGACACCCGCGAAGCTTGCGTCGCACGTGTGGCCCGCCTGCTCTTGCAAGAGCTTCATAGCAGCTGTCACGGGAGGAGAAAAAACTTGCACTGCTCTCTGCACGTTCATTTTTTCCATATTCGTAGGGAATACGTGCTTTCTCGTCAAAAATCGTACTGGCTTTACAAGGCTGCCTTGCTGCATTCTGTAGAGGCTCTTCAAGTGGTTCGCTGATATTTCGCCGCCTTTTCCGTTGTCACGGGACAAAAACTGTGATCGCACGTTTTTGATCAGGTGGCACTGATCGAATGCAAGAAAGAGCTTTCGATTTGCTTTGCCAGGGTGGTTAATGCAATGCTTGAGGCTTCCGTTGCACAGAAGTTGCATAGCCAAGACATTGATCTTGTGGTTGTCTGTGACAATGCGCACGACGAAAAATCCTATTTCTTCAACTTCCTTCAGAACGTGTCTCATGAGCATGTGCAGCTCACGGCCAGTGCAGTTTCTCGCGAAAAAGTACGCCACGGGTATTTTGAACGAAACTGAAAGGCCGTTAAGGACGAAACAAAAGAGTGAGTTGGCCAGCACAGGCTCATTTGTTGTTTCTTTGGGGAAGTTCACACCATAGTCCACTTCGCCGATGAAGGCATCTCTTTGCTTGTGATACAGTAGCCGTTGTTTGACGCGCATTTCGTCTACAATTAAAGAGCATGCCCTCGCATGCAACGAGGGATGAGAAGCGAGTTCTGCAGACAGCCTTTGCTTCACGAGTTCGGTCATGCCAACTTCTCCACGTGATGAGCCCATAAAGCGCTCGAGGGTACTTCGACAGGGAAGTCGAAGAATACCTGTGCTCCTTACGTGTTCGTATGCACGAGTCGAGAGATTACGCAAAACCACAGCATGGCTCACTGTCACTTCAGACCACGTTGGTTTCTTCTTCGCGAAATTCTGAACTTGTTCCACTAATATTGAAGCAGCCAGGTCTTTCTCTTTCGCTTTCTCCACAACTTGCAGGAATGCAGACACATAGCATTCTTCCTTGAGCTTTTGCAGTTCCTGTTTGTACTTGTCGGCGGTGTTCTTGAGTCGCTAAATTCGCGCGTTCAAGTCTCGCTCCTTACGTCTCCACTTTCGTTTGTCCATTGCCGAAACCGAGAATAATGACGACACCTGCACAGCTCTGTCCACCTGCACGGTCGTAGTGATGCAGCGCTCGCTTGCGCCGTTTTCCAGAGGTAGCGGCAGTTCGGTTGCGGAGCAATCCATCAGTGATAACTCTTGAGAAGCGACGTCGACGGACGGCAAGTCATTGAGAGGAAGCGAAGGAGACTCCAGTTGGCTCTCAACTGCTCTTCGTTTCGACGGTGGTGTGTTCACTGGCGCAGCTGCCTCACGTTTTCTCACAGACGCGTCGCTTCTCTCTCTATTTTTCGGAGGCTGCAGGTACGCAGGATACTCTTCGAAAATGCTGGGAACAGCGTGTTTCCTGAGTTTGCGAATTAATTTTGCAGCCCTCTTTGAAATCGGAGGAACCGAAGTGTCGGCTGCATACAGTCGAGTAACACGACGTCGTATTCGGTGTCCAGTCGTCCCGAGAAATGACCTTTAGCCATTTCGCTCGCAGTTCCGGATCGCTTGGTATCTCGTGGAACGATATGCCCGGCGTCCGTTGTTTGCTCGAAGACTTGCAGCGTGGTACGCAGCAGTACGGCATTTTGTCTGGCGTACGGCACCCCAACTGATTCCACACTGCGGATAGAAAACCAAATCGGTATGTCGAAAGTAATGCAGCATGAAATATTGTCACGTAGGTGACGGTGAGCTGCCTGGCACACAGGTATACAAAAAAGTTGTCGCAGTTTCACCTGAAAGGTAAAGCATCAATTGCGATAGCGAATTTGTAGAGAGCTATACGGAGTAATGATAGTAGCTTTATCAGCTGTATAAACTTGGACATGCAGCAGCACCGGCAACACGCAGAACTGTTGTCGATGCCGTCGGCGTTTTGCCCGCGTTCGCACAAAATGCGTGCGGCGTTGGGGACTGTTGCCGGAGCCTCTGATATAAATAGGCACTTGGTGCCGCAGCTAAACGTCGCATCCCTTCCCTCCCCCCCCCCCCCCCCACGGCCTTTCGTGCGTCAGAAGATGGCGCGTTTGCTCTACATATATGGTGATTGTAAAGGAGGAAAGAGACGCCTACTTTTGCAGCCGTTAAGGGAGCACGGCACAGAACGCGCGTTCGTCCTCCGCCGTGCGTTCACTCCCCGTGAAAGCGCGCGTCCCTCGCGCCCTTTCACTCGCACATACAGCGTTCGGCGGCGATTTCATCTCCATTGACGTCATACGGAACCTCACGGCGACGGCGACGGCGACGCCGACGGCAGAAATCTGCTTTTGAGTGTCCATATAATTGCTATCGCAATAAAAAGTAACACTGCGTCGACGATGAACTTAAAAAAAGTTGTCGCAGTTTCACCTGAAAGGTGAAGCATCAATTGCGATAGCAAATTTGTAGAGAGATATACGGAGTAATGATATTAGCTTTATCAGCTGTATAAACTTGGACATGCAGCAGCACCGGCAACGCGCCGAACTGTTGTCGACGCCGTCGGCATTTTGCCCGCGTTCGCTCAAAATGCGTGCGGCGTTGGTGACTGTTGCCGGAGCCTCTGATATAAATAGGCACTTGGTGCCGCAGCTAAACGTCGCCTCCCTTCCCTCCCCCTTCCCCCCTCCCCCACGGCCTCTCGCGCATCGGAAGAAGGCGCGTTTGCTCTACATATATGGTGATTGTAAAGGAGGAAAGAGACGCCTACTTCTGCAGCCCTTAAGGAAGCACGGCGCAGAACGCGCGTTTGTTCTCCGCCGTGCGTTCACTCCCCGTGAAAGAGCGCGTCCCTCGCGCCCTTTCACTCGCACATACAGCGTTCGGCGGCGCGCGGCCACGATTTCATCTCCATTGACGTCATACGGAACCTCACGGCGACGGCGACGGCGACGGCGACGGCGACGCCGACGGCGACGGCGACGCCGACGGCAGAAATCTGCTTTTGAGTGTCCATATAATTGCTATCGCAATAATAGAATTTATTGGGCGAACTTCTGCCCCTAAAGCAAGCGAACTCGGCAACAGCGAAAACAGCAAGCGCGCCTACGGCGTTCGTCGGACTCTGGCAGCACGAGCGGTGGACCCGTATTTATACCCTCTCGCGTCCATGATCGAAACGCGTCAAGCGACGCCGCTGGCGTCGGGAGGAACGCGAGGCGGAGCTCGCGTTCCTGCGTATGGGGTGTGGGGTGCGAGCGCCTCTTGCGGAGAAGGCAGGCGTAAATCGAGGAGGAAGGGGGAGGGCAGCGGACGGCCTCCGCCGCTCCACTGCGCGGGCATTACGGACGAGCCCCCTGAACTATCTCTCTTCTCTTTTTCTTTACCTCCTACTCCCCCTATCCCCTACGACGCTGCGCCGTGCTCCCTTATGGGCTGCAGAATTAAGCGTCTCTTCCTTATGTATAATAAACACCTCTCGGCATTAAAAAATATAGGAGGCTATGCCCGAGCATAAGATGCTTCGCATCTAATAAATAAATACATATAAAGGCATCATCTTGTGGTGGCGGCAGTACCTGCGTACCATCCGGGAACTTCGCACCCAAAAGCGGTATGTACGATAATCGACCCTTCTTGCAAGTTTTATAGTGTATGAACGAATAAGTGATTTTTTATCATCCCGTAAACCTGAACCTTTATTTGTTCCGTAAAAAGATTTTTTTCCGAGACACAAAAGACGCGAACTGCGTTTGGCTGTAATTGTTAGTATAAAAAATGATAGCGCCGAAGCTTTCGCTGCTCACAAAAGCGCGTGTTGCACAATCGCAAGCGTTGTAGCTTGGCATTTCGGTGCGTTGTTTATCCTCGCGGAACAGACATTAAGGTTAGCATTGTAAGTGGGGGCGTTTTTTTAGGGGCGAAGCTCCTTAGGGTGTGGGTCGTTCCCTCCTCTGTAGTAGTAGTAGTATGTAGCCACCTCTAGTTTATGAATTGCTCAATAGATGGCGTTGTGTGTCCGTAGCCACCTGTAGTTTTATGAAGTGTTCACTAGATGGCGTTCCGGTTCTGCTTCCACTACCGGTTCCGGTTACACTTTGCGCGCGTTCGGTGCGAACGCGGGCAAAACGCCGACGGCGTCGACAACAGTTCTGCGCGTTGCTGGTGCTGCTGCATGTCCAAGTTTATACAGCTGATAAAACTACCCTGAGTCGACCCCATGGCTGCTTTGCATACTACTCAGGGTTCCCCTACGGGAAGATGGTGTAATTGTCTCTCTCGTTCTCGACGCGCGCTCTCTTTATCTCTCGTCCGTTCGGTTTACCCGAATGATCCCCCGGTGCTTCGCCCACTCATCATCATTCACTTCGTGGATATGCTGTGATTTTTTTGTGGCCGCATGTCGTGCATCACCAAATTTCGATGCCCGCGGTGGAGCTCACGCCAATCACCTGGCCAGCGTTTGTACGCTGCGCAGAATAATATGCTTCACTTATTGCGTTTCACTAACATGCGGTGGCTGGATGTTGCTTGATCATAATAGCTGAGCAGTGCAAGTTCACGCAGTCCTTTGCCCGTCTTGAGAAATTGCGAGCTATACATGCCTGGCGACATGCTTCAATTCTTTCCGTTGTTTTTTTAAAGCGAAGCTTTGTACCTCTACCAGCCAAGGGTTCTGTCGTGTCCGTCGTTGTAATCAAAAAACGATCCCGATGAATCGCTAACAATTGCAGGTATAGCAGTATAGCTTACTTGAATTCAGGCATTCAGCGTACAACTAAGCACTCGTTTTCGCAAGAAAAAATGTCACAGTTTCGCCCTAAGGGCGAAGCAATGAATGCGATAGCAACACAGCAATGTCATACGAAGTAAGGTGAGCGGCTTTGGTAGCAACAACACGCAGAACTGTTGTCGACGCCATCGGCGTTTTGCCCGCGTTAGCTCAAAATGCGTGCGGCGTTGGTGACTGTTGCTGGAGCCTCTGATATAAATAGGCACTTGGTGCCGCAGCTAAACGTCGCCTCCCTTCCCTCCCCCTCCCCCACGGCCTCTCGCGCGTCCGAAGAAGGCGCGTTTGCTCTACATATATGGTGATTGTAAAGGAGAAAAGAGACGCCTACTTCTGCAGCCCTTAAGCGAGCACGGCGCAGAACGCGCGTTTGTTCTCCGCCGTGCGTTCACTCCCCGTGAAAGACGCGCCCCTCGCGCCCTTTCACTCGCACGTACAGCGTTCGGCGCGCGGCGACGATTTCATCTCCAAATGACGTCATACGGAACCTCACGGCGACGGCGACGGCGACGGCGACGCCGACGGCGACGGCGACGCCGACGGCAGAAATCTGCTTTTGAGTGTCCATATAATTGCTATCGCAATAAAACTACAAAAACAAGCTTCAAAGTGATGAGCCAACATGATAAGGGCTGCGGGCAAACAACGGAAACAGGCTCGGCGCGGTCCGTAAGATTAGATTGCAGCTGTTGCAAAGCTTATGCAGCTGCTTGAAAGAGGGTTGACGTCATTCGAAACCCTTCCAGCCTAGTAACTGCTTCGGTTCATTTTCTAGACTACCCCACTATGGGTAGACCACGGAAAGAGTTAGCACTCGTGTGCTTCACCAATGCAAAACAACCAATCACCATTCGCGGAACGTGCATTGATTTAACCTTGGCAAAGAATGTAACTACAGTGAAAACTGAAAATTTGAGTGTATATCACACCGATCATAAAGCAGTAGTGAACATTGTTGTGAGGTAAATAATAATGAAGGCCGTGGTTATAGTTACGTTGTAGTGTGTGAAATATCAAGTGCGCCGCAGTCACCGTGAGGGTGGCGTAAAAAGCTTCACTTTCCAACCACCTTCACAGGGTGGATTGGCGGGCAATTTTTTTTTTGTAGCAAGAGCTACACTGGCTGCATTCTCGCCCTTTCGCTGTGGCCGGTGGCCGCACCGCGAGTTGAGCCGTTGCCTAGCAACCGCCGCAGCTGGCAGCGCCGCTCGCCGCGCCTTCAGGCATCGTCTGCTCGAGTACCACGGCGCGGCGACGCACCGCCACCGCCAGCGTTGTCTGCTCAATCCGGAGCCCTCCACTACGGCGTGCATCATAATCAGAACTGGTTTGGCACGTAAAACCCCAGAAAGAAGAAGAGTTACCATGGCGCGGCGACGCGCCGCCGCCGCCGCAGTTGTGTTGCAAGCGCTCGCCGCTTCCATCTGGCATGACGTCAGAGGAAGAGACGGTGAAACCGCGTTGCAACAGAGGAGGAGCCGGCGTTGCATCGTATATATAGAAGGGGCGGCTCGGTGGGATTCGTCGGCAGATATGGAAAGTGAGTCGCAGAGACTGAAAGAAGCTAGGCTTCTTCGTCGGAACGAAACTAAGAGGAGGCAGCGAGCCGAGGAAACGGAGGAAGAACGAGCCGCACGCCTCGAGAAGCGTCGAAAGTACGAAGCGGCCAGGCGAGTGGATTTAGATGAGGATAACAGCCGAAACGTGATGAAGTCACTGGACGACCACCCCTTATCCTCCCGCCTCACCGACCATCGGGCCGTCTTTGTGGCAATTGAGAAACAACGAGGTGAAGACATTCAAAATAAATGCGCTACACTTTAAAAATGTCTATTCTAACTTAGCCTAACTTAACGAGAGGTAACAACCAAACCTAAACACTGAGACGTACGAAGCTAAACGATAAAGATGTAACCGTAGAGAGAACCAAGCTAAATAATAGGATTAACCGTACCTCTCGCTACGGACACCCAGGCATAACTGAGTTAAGCCACAGCCAACTTTTTTGCAGGCACATATGCTACCTTGACGAAACTTGGGTCAACGCTGGACATACAAAGGAAAAGGTCTGGGAGGACGTGAACGTCGTTACACGCGAGGATGCTTTTCGGGAAGGTTTGACAACAGGCCTTCGCGCACCCAGTGGAAAAGGTGGCAGGCTGATCCTATTGCACGCCGGTAGCGAGGATGGCTTCGTAAATGGTGCTTGCCTCGTTTTTCGAGCAGCGAACGGAGCTGGTGACTATAACAAAGAAATGAAGTGGCCACGCTTCGAGAAGTGTTTCTCTGAGCAGCTTCTACCAAACACCAAACCATGCAGCGTTATAGTAACGGACAATGCACTCTACCACAGAGTTCACCTCGAGAAAGTTGCGACAGCATCAACACGAAAGGTTGACATTCAGTCTTGGCTAACCGAGAGAAGCGTAGCGTTTTCTCAGGGTCGAATAAAGCCACAGTTGCTGGAGCTCGTCCACCAACACAAGATGTATTCGGCCTATCGCGTGGATGTGGTTATTAAGGCTGCCGATCACGACGTCGTGAGACTTCCTCCATACCACTGCGAGTTGAATCCGATCGAACTGATTTGGAGCCAGGGGAAAGGTTATGTAACGGCTAACAATACCACATTCTCTCTTGTAGCTGTCGAAAAGTTGCTGCAGGAAAGCATCAATGTTGTTACGGCAGACAAGAGGCTTAGGGCGTGTTCTCATGTTCATAGGATCGAAGAGGAATTCTGGCAGCGTGACTGCACCATTGACGCAAGTCTCGACAGGCTTAAAACATTTCACTCGTATCAGATAGTAGCAGAGAGAGTGGTGCGAGTGACAGTGAGATGATCAGAATGGCAGATCAGACTGGTAGTGTGCGGGTACGGTCGCAGAAGCCTCCGCAACATTGAATTTGTGCTTGGGCTTCTGACAGGAAGCTTTTGCTAATCACATGGCATATTAAATATTTGACTGTGAGGTTTTACGTGCCAAAACCACCGTAGGATCGTAAGGGACCGCGCGTAGCGCTCCACCCTGGAACAATGTGTACCACTTTATGTTTTTGTTTTTTAATTTTGAAAGCTTTCCCCTTTAGGCTTAACCAAGCGGCCGTGAAAAAATGCGTGAAAAATTGTGTTTTTTGACAGTGCACTAAAATATAATGTACGGGAGCTTTTAGATTTTGCCCACCTGGAAATTTGGCCACGATAATCGAACGCGTAAGCTTGCGCTTAGCAGCGTATCGCTGCTAAGCAGTCGTGTTGGGTGCAGGACATGTGCATTTCGATAACGGACATAACAGTTATGGGAATAGTTATGAATAGTTCTGGAATGCTGTAATCACCTGAAAAAAAGTTTGTATAAATAAAGACGTTGCCTTTGATCCTTGCAATGAAACACATCGCATATCACGTCGCAGCACGGCATGCCGCGCGTTGTATATACAGTGTGTTCAAAATTAAGTTTTGTGGTTTTCTTAAAATTAGGCACTGGGAGGCACGCGAAGACTACCTGGGCAAACAAGTTAAGTGGCCAGGGGGGCACAAAGTGAGATGATAATTATCGTTGTCAGCAGCCCAATTAACTAAAATCGCATAATTAAATGTTTGTTGACAGCAGTAAGTGGGTATGTTTGTATTGAAAAGTTAGAGGCAGCCGTGTTTCTACACAGTATCAGTTGGAAGAATTCTTCTAGCCGGTCTGTGCTCCTAGATATCCCACTCGAAATTTTCATTTTCGACTATTGTCAGAATAAACGCCGCTACGCAACAGTCGCGCCACACCAGGGCGGAGCTTTGCGCCGATCCTCACTCTCTTGCATGCGCAATCATGCGAACGACAATTAAATATCTCGGAGCACTGACATGCTAGAAGAATTCTTTCAACTGAATCTGTGTAGAAACACGACTGCTTCCAATTTTGCAGTAAAAACATATCCACTTACTGCAGGCACCAAGAAGTGAATTATTCAATTTTATTTAATTGGGCTGCTGACAGCGATAATTATCATCTCACTTTGTGCGCCCCTGGCAACATAAATTATTTGCACAGGTGGTCATCGCGTGCCTCCCAGTGCCTAATTTTAAGAAAACCATGGTGCATAACTTTGAACACCGGGTATAGAATGCGCGGCAAAGCGCATAGTCGGAGGCCTTTTCAAAAAGTTACAGAAATAGTGTATTTCGCAGAAGAGTTCAAGTGAAATTGAGTTCTCACGTAGCTACAACGGCGATTTCTTAAAATTAATGGTTGCTCGTGATATAACCAATGTTTAAGTATTGATATATGAAGATATATATCAGCTTTCCATAAATATAATGCGATATACGTATGATTAATCTTTAAACTACCTTAACACGGCTAAATATATATTCACCACATGCCTGCACGAAAGCAATAATCGAAAACGCCCATTTGCAGAAAGCGCTGCCGCAACCAAAAACCGAAACCTCGAGCCAAAGGTTCGGACTACTTGGTGCAGTAATACATGTGTAGAGTGTACTAGACAATGGTCGAGTGGGCCGAACGGCGCTCTGCCGCTGAAGCGCCGCGTGTGGAAAAATAGTGCGAGGGCGCTGCGAGCGAACTGGATTTAGGGTGCCTCGATGCCCAGCGCCGCCGTCCAGGGTGGAGACAACCCCGCTGGCGCCGCCATATTGAGTTACACGAGCTGAGACTCAGCTACGCTTGCGTTCATAAATAGTGTTACTCGCGGCGCACTTCCAAGTGCTTTGCCTTGATGAGGATTTTTTTATCGGTATCGCATCTGCACATCTTCATAACCAATAGCCGTCAACTCGTCGAAGGTCCAAGACGTAAATGTATGGCGCCGGGAACATGCCCCAAGTTGCCTAATTCAATTTACATTTAATATGCCGTGTGTATGTTTGAAATACGCACTATTTTTTTTTTGCACTTCGATGCTTGGTATATAAGGTTTGCGACCCCCTGTGTGTGGAAGTTTTTCTTTTTCGCTGTTGTATTTTGGTTTACACGTCACGCCTCCTGTACCGTAGCCAGCCACTCGCGCGCGGCCGTTAGTTTCCCTTGCGTTGCGCGTGCTCTTCGCGTTCGTTGCAATTGTTTGACGATATCTACGCGCAATTTTGCTTTTTTTTGCCCACAAAACTGTGTGCTGACAGGATTAAGCTGGTGTAAAAATAACTGCGATGTGAAAATAAGGTTTAGTTAGTGCTGTAGAGAAACATGTAACGTAACTTGTCTGTGTCAATCTTGCGTAGTACACACAAGAAACCAAACGATGCACAAAATACATTTACTTATAATGTCTAGTACAATCAATCATGAAAGAGATATGTAACATGAAAAATTATATGTACTGTGTGGCGCCTGAAGGTTATGTTGAAAGACGAGATAAAAAAAATTCGCAAGGTAGGCTCGACACACAATTCGGGATAGTGAGTTTTTTTAATTTATTCATTACATGGGGGGGGGGGGGGTTCAAGTGAGTACATCAACCTTATTACACACAATATAAATCGAACACAAGAATGCAAACAAGAAAACGCAACCGCGGGTAATATTAATCAAGATATCCGGCCAGAATACATCAGCTACCATCGAATACGTCGCATCAGCCAAACACATCGATGGAGAGTACAGAACATTTTATAAATAACCATTAGAACACTGATAACTACATTGAAAAAATAAACAACACTGCATACATATCGCGTACAAAAACCGTTAATGAAACTAAGACAGTCAAATACACATTAGCAATGTTTTTCACTTCGAAAATATAGTTCATGATGATGTAGGGCTTAACAGACGGCGCCCATCCTGTCGATTTCCCTCGTACTGGTCCTCTTCAAAGTGTTTCTAAGTACAAGTAAAACAACAAAAGTGATTATTGATATGAAAAGTTGCCTTGTAAATACAGAGAACCATTACAGTGCTTAAAAATGAATTTTCGCAGAAGTAATGCTGTATTACCTCGCTTCACACGTTTCGAAGAAATGCACAGGCTACAACAGACACCATGCCAGAAAGCGCCGAAACATTTTGGTCCCATGATGCCCCTTAACTCTACTACACCTGGGCATACCGTGCACAGGCATTTAAAGACCGTCACAGTACCCAGTACGATCGGGAATGAGCACGAATGACCATCGGCTTACGAGCACCACGCTACAAATATATTCGTCTAAAAAATCAGCTATATAACGTAACAACCTGAGATCCGCAAGATATCTGCTGAGAATAGAGAAAATCACAATGCTTCGCTTGCCACGTACACAACAGCCGCTCTCCCCAGAAGAAGCACTGCGGTCTTTAGTCCCAAATAACCAGTAGCGAAAAAAGAAACTGAGGGAAAAAAAAAGAAACAAGAGACACACGATGTGTGCTTCCAGTGAAAAAGTAAATAGGTGGTTTACATGACAATTTGTAGCTAATGCAAGGCTATTTCGCGGCGAAGCATTTTCATCAGTTCTTAAAATAAGGGTACTACTCGCATAGACTGCGCCGATCAAAACGGCAAAAGCCTATGCGACGCGCGCTCGCAAACCATATGCTACTCAGACAGCATCGGTGCAGTGCTTAGTTCGTGAGCGAACGTAGGTACGTGAGCGAGGATCAGAGAATACTTTATTGAAATGAAAAAACACGATGCGATAGTCTAAACTTTCTTGACACATACCTCGAAAATGTAGGAGCTATCCGTTGCCTTCCAGCGATACCGCTTTACTTGGGCTTCCCATCTCTTCCTTCGCTCTGGGTCTCGGGGGAAGCGTAAACAACGAAGCCCTTTACGCGTCGATCCGGTGCACTTGGGAACACAACAGCCCGTCATGTCGACTCGATGCACTTGACAAGCTTGTCATTCATGCGGCTGAACACTGTCCAGCAAGTAGAAGCGTCAGCGAAGCATCTGCGCGCACTGTGTCTCGAACTAAGCACCGGCACCAAGCACTCGCAACCGCTCGCTGTGACTCAAGATGGCGTCGCAGCGAGAAAGCGGCGGCGCGGGTGCGGTCAAAGGATGGCACCACCCTGAACGGCGGCGCTGGCATCGAGGCACCCTTGGGGTGCCTCGATGCCCAGCGCCGCCGTCCAGGGTGCAGACAACCCTGCTGGCGCCGCCATATTGAGTCACACGAGCTGAGACTCAGCTACGCTTGCGTTCATAAATAGTGTTACTCGCGGCGCACTTCCAAGTGCTTTGCCTTGATGAGGATTTTTTTATCGGTATCGCATCTGCACATCTTTATAACCAATAGCCGTTAACTCATCGAAGGTCCAAGACGTAAATGTATGGCGCCGGGAACATGACCCAAGTTGCCTAATTCATT